>NC_142590.1:22299147-22450901 GCF_965207765.1 Zootoca vivipara | reverse complement strand
TGCTTTTCTCCCAAGAAGCAGGCATCTTTTCATTTTGTGACTGCTGTCACCATCTGCAGTGATCATGGAACCCAAGAAAGTAAAATCTCTCACTGCCTCCATTTCTTCCCCTTCTGTTTACCAGGAGGTGATGGCCTTAAACTACCTGTGGCCTTTTAGAAGTGGGTAATATTTTTTAAAAATGTATTCCCCTCCCCCATTTTTAATGCATCTCTGTGGGGGGTTTAGTTTTTGTTTATTTGGTTGGTTGGTTGTCAGTAACTTTGGGCTGCCTTGTACTAGATAAAGCAACCAATTTAAGAAATAAAATTAAATTACATTTTAAAATGAGCTTGAAAAAAGCAAGTAATTTTCCTTCCTTTATCTTCCTCCCAGGCCTGCATGGAAATATCCTCACTGACAAATTTTCATGAGGAATTTAACAAATTCACAAATTGCTGTGGAGAGCTGGAGAACTGAACTTAGATTTGGGACATGGACAAAAGTTGAAACTTGACTAATTGACCTATGTCTGCCCCCACACCCCAATAGCCTAGCCACTGTTTTACACCTGGTCCCAAATGAGGAATCTGAGTTTGTTCATGTTCTATCATTCTCTTTCTCTGAATATATAAATGATCCTGCAAGCCTGATAACTGCCTGACCCTGTGTTATCCTACATGAAGTCCTCAATCTCCAGATTCTTGCCTTAGCAGTCCAGTTCCTCTTCCACTACTACACTTTCAGTTCTGAGCTACTCCCTCTCCCTCTGTGAGGTTTTTCTCATGAAAAACTCCAGTGACCACAGTTTTTTACATTTTCATTTTTCTGGTAGTACACTTGGCTGAGCTTCATTGTTCCTTAGTTAAAACGAAGCTCGCAGAGGCCACTGCTTCTGCTCAGCACAATGGAATCTTCTTGCCTAAAGTATTGGCATGATGGAGGGAGGGAGGAGAAAGGATTTTATAGGAAAGGGGGGGTGAATGCCAATTTGGAGTTTTCATGAGCCAGACACATATTAGGTCAAGCAGAGAGATCATTCTTATTGCAAAATAGATCTGAAAAAAGAAAAAGAAAAAACCCTGGAGAGATGAGGGGGGAAATGGATGCATTGATTCTTTTAATAATGTTGATAAGATTTTCTGTGCAGGGCGAATGAATGACTCAGTCTTAAAATAATTGATAAAAGGGCAGAATACATGAAGCAGCCTTCGACTATTCAGACCACCGAACTAGGGGGAAAGGGTGATCACTTTCTGTGAATGCTTGCCTGCTGCAAGAAGTGCTCTCCCTATTCAGCAGTTTTTCCTGGGGGGTTCAAAGCGGAGTGAAAGCATTTGTCCATAGTGCAGGGGCAGGTAGTAACACGTAAATGTATTGTGCAGGTAAATAAGGAAGGTGATTGAAAGACCTGCCACTGCAGCATGCTGGCAGGAAACATTTGCATTCCTGTTTGAAGCAGGGGTACACCCCTCCTTCCCATGACGATAGGAAACAATGGTTGAGCTCCGGCCAACCATTCAGAGTGAGGGCAATGCACATTGCTCTTTCTCTGAATGGTCTTCATCACGTAGCCACATCTTATTGGCTTTGTGACATCATGCTCCCTGAACATAAACCAGACCTTCTGCCCTCTCAACCTTCTGGATCCTTGCCAGGGGCGCAACTATAGGGGGCAGAAGGGGCTTTATCTCCCTCAATATTGGACGGCGGCTGAGATCACCCTCCGCATGTTCCGCCCCCACCCAGTGCATGCTGGGTGGCGTAAGGTGACACGTCTTGTCGCCAAGCCCCCTCAATTTAGGGGGCGAGTTAGCGCCCCTTATCCATCCCATGATTTGATTCTTACTTTGCTATGCTAAAGTAGTTCACAGCACTTCACTGCACTACAATCACAAATAGTAAAATACAAAGCAGTTATAAAGGCAGCCATTAAAACATCAAAGAGACATAACTGCCATGTTTCTCCGAAAATAAACCATACCCCGAAAATAAGCCATACCCCCAAAATAAGCCATGATGATAGGCAGTTTAACCTTGTAGGGTAAACTGTACCATACTTAATAAAATAAATAAGATACCCCCCACCCCCCCCGAAAATAAGCCACCGTGTTTTTTTTTTAGGAAAAATAATTATAAGACGGTGTCTTATTTTTGGAGAAACACGGTAGGAAAGAGACAGGTATTTAGGGGGAAAGAATGCCTGGATAGATCAGTTGGTTAGAGTCTGGTGCTGATAACACCAAGGTTTCAGGTTCAATCCCCATACGTTGACAGTGGAACAGTGGAATATTCCTGCATTAGACTAGATCAGGCAAGGCCAAACTTGGCCCTCCAGATGTTTTGGGACTACAACTCCCATCATCCCTAGCTAACAGGACCAGTGGTCAGGGATGATGGGAAATGTAGTCCCAAAACATCTGGAGGGCCAAGATTGGCTGTGCCTGGACTAGATCATCCTCAGGATTCCTTCCAACTCTACAATTCTATGTTTCTAAGTGTAGATCCCTAGATAAGCTGTTCTGCTATCTGGATGTCACAACTGAGAAGCCCCCCCCCCCCAGCCGCCGCCCCATGTCCACTGATTGCTTCAGACAGGAAAGGAACAGGGAGAAAGTCATCTGTAGTGGAATGAAGTTCCTGGCAGGTTCATATGGGAGAATGCAATTCCAAAGGTGTACCTTGGCCTCAGACTTAAAGGTTTGTAAAGGTCAAAGCCAGCACTGTGAATTGAGCCTGGAAACAAAAAGAGTAACCACAGAAGCTGGTGAAAAATTTAAGTGATGTGTTCTGATCTCCTCAGCCCTTCCAGAACTCTGCTGCCTCATTCTGCACCATTTGAGGTTTGTAGACAAAGGCAGCTCCATGTAGATAGAACCCATTACAGCAACCCAACCTGGATCTTAATGGGACATACTGTACTTCTGAGTTAACACGCATAACATCGCATTGTGCAACCTGCACCCAAGTTTTATTTTTAGCCACATCTAACATCTCAGGAATGGCAAATTCACAACTTAGGAGGGAAAAGACTTCTGCTCAGAATGAAAACAAAGGGCGGGAGGAAACAGCAGTTTTTTTCTCACCACCATGACTTGCCATAAACATTTGCTCCAGGGAAATAAAAAAATAAAAGGGGAAATAATGGTTTTTTGATTTTTTGGTCTTGGCCTGACAAAATGTGTTTCTTGATTCCTTGGTGAATTAAATAACGTGTTCACAAAATGGCTTTTTGGACTTGATGGATCTCTTGGGGTTGCATCCAGGGAAGTTTCACAGCCTTTCAAGGCAGCTCAGTATAGTCTCTCTCCCTCTCTCTCTCTCTCTCTCTCTCTCTCTCTCTCTCTCTCTCTTTCTTTCTTTCTCTCTCTCCATCACCCCCCTCACTTTGCTTGGATTCTGCTTAATGTTCCCATTCTTCTCTGGCGAAATGCATTGTAAACTCAGTTTCAGAAACAGAACTGTAGCCTGGAAATACTAAGAGTTAATGTAGCTCAAGTTCAGCGTTGGAGGCCATTGCACAGCAATTGAGATGCTAATTAGGACAATTAGAAAGAATTCTGCCTTCAAACCCATTTAAACATTAAGCAAAGCTTCAAAAAACTTTTTTTAAAAGAACATTTGCTTCTAATTTCATGTTTATTTATCTTTTACAGATATTATATGGGAAAAGAACTATTGGTAAATTCCCTAGCCGCAGTATCCCAGGTGGGTTAATGTGCAGAGGTGGCAATATAGCTTTGCTTGTTTATAAAATCAGAGAGATAATGATAGGAGATGCAATTCTGTATTCACAATGTGATTAAAATCTTATACAGTGGTACCTCAGGTTAAGTACTTAATTGGTTCCGGAAGTCCGTTCTTAACCTGTAGCTTAACCTGAAGCAAACTTTCCCATTGAAAGTAATGGAAAGTGGATTAATCTGTTCCAGACGATGAAAAACACCCCCTAAAACAGCAATTTAACACGAATTTTACTGTCTAATGAGACCATTGATCCATAAAATGAAGGCAATAATCAATGTACAGTGGTACCTCAGGTTAAGTACTTAATTGGTTCTGGAAGTCTATACTTAACCTGAAGCGTACTTAACCTAAAGCGAACTTTTCCATTGAAAGCAATGGAAAGTGGATTAATCCATTCCAGACGGGTCCGCGAAGTACTCAACCTGAAGCATACTTAACCCGAGGTATGACTGTAAATCTAAGAAGCTTGGAATAAATAACAAAAGGTGGAAATCAAGCATATTTGATATTGCTGATCTAATAACTTCCTAGCTGGGAGATGGGGCAAGAGCGGCACACTGTTTGGAGTCTAGCAACGACAAATGGAATCTGCAACAAATGCTTGCAACAACAAAAAAAAGGCTGCCTTAAGGGTCCACACTTGAGTAATGGGTCCATTACTGTTATGGAGAGTTGCCTGTTTAAAATAGGGGAACCTGTGACCCTCCAGAATTGTTGGACCAGAACTTCCATCATCCCAGACCATTGGCTATGCTGGCTGGGACAGATGGGAGTTGGAGTCCAACAGCATCTGTTCCCCATCCCTAGTTTAGCAGCTGTCAACAGGGACATAATATAGCCTACAACAAAGGTGTAAGAACTAGAAGGAGGCAACTGGTTGCATATTAAGTATTTCCCTTCCAGCTGGAATAGCAAACAGCTGGAGTACATGCTAAAGTAGGTTTGAGGAACCTTTGGCCCCTCAGATGTTGCCAAATGTCATCTCCTATCATCTCTGGGCATCGGCCGTGCTTATTGGGGCTGATTGGAAATATCAGGAGGCCCAGTTTGTTTTCAGTGGTTTTAAATTACCCAATAGCAAAAGTTCTCTGGGTGGTTCACAAGTACAAATTAAACCGTAAAATTAAAAAATGCACCATGAAAACAATTAGCAGCAAAGAAGAATATTAGTACAGCACATCTATAAAGTACTCAAAATGTTTAAGGCGGGAATTAGCCTGCGGAAATTAAAAGGGCATTCATTTGCAAGTGGCCTTGAAGGGATCGTAATGTAGGCATTAGGCAAGTCTCTCTGAGGAAGGGGGTCTCCATACTCTGGACACCAATAATGACAGCAATTGTTTTTCCTTACAAATATGTGGGTTGAGTATAGGTGGAGTCCCAGCTTAAACTCTGCAGAGATTGTTGCTTTCACATTGGAATTTTAGTGAGCAGCATCAAGCAACCCACAAACGCTCCTAGATTACAGAGACCAAATTCATCTCTCTTGCTTCCATCTTATTCTCATCTGTATTGTATGCTAGCTGTCCTCTTGGTCACTCCCCCAAACCTCTGAGGGCAGCAGAACTAACGGGAGAGCCGCCCCTGCCAGTCCTAAGACCCTAGAGGTCTGTAGGTAAGGAGGCTATTTATCCTAGCTTTTTAGTTGTAGTTTCCTTGAGAATTGATGTGTCTTACAACTTGAGCTGCTGTCCTAAATTAAGGAAGGACGGAAGGTGTCCTGGCTCAATTCATCCTTTGCTGTCTCAAACCCTCAATCTTCAAATGATATATTTGGGAATACAATATTTATATATAAATGAAATCTGAGTTAGAAGCACCCTTGTTGCGTTCAATGGAAGCATAAATTTCTTGTCCAGAGTCCATTCCAAAAGTGTGCAGCAGATGGGCAGCACTGATTAGCCAATGCCTGTGATGTCATCATGCTATCATGCACTGACCCCCAGAGCAAGTTTGCAAAACATGTTTCATGGGGGTGAATAGTCAGACAGACACATGGAACTACTAAAAACCAGACAACCCAACTGGAACATGGGTAAGAGTGAGGGGAGGCAAGAGTGCCAGCTACGCCTGCATTTGATTTGATAGCATACACGTCAATCATGCATATTGTGAATCTGAATAATCTCCCTATGTGAAGGACCCCATGTGATTCCTCATTAAATGTGATTAATGACTTCACTCTTAGCTCTATTTTTGTTAGATGTGCAAGGAGAATCAAATAACAGAGTTATTCATTCATAGAGGGCCACCTTGACAACATTTTGAGAATGTTTGCTCTAAATACGTATTTATTTAGAACTGGGAAAACAGAAGAAAGTAGGTACACACCCAAGTCCCATTGAAATCAGTTGCTGTTAAGAAGATCTAACTTTCTCTAGAATGCGCCTTATGCCTTTTGGGGGTTGTGCTTCTGAGTTCATCTTTTCTCCTGCTATGCTGATTCTTTTCAGAACCATCCTGGCAGTCCATCATCTGAATTAAATCATGGTTTATTCTCTGCATCAAAGCTCCTTTGTCCTTGCCTTTATCCCTTCTTTTCCAGTGAATTAGTAAAAATTTAAATTTCACTCTGCTTTGGTGGGTTTCAGTACAAAAAGAACAAAAAAAGAGAGAGTTATGCTCAAAGCCTTATCTCTTCTTCAACAATAAAAAAATGCATGCCTATCATCTCAAAACTTAGGTGGTTCTTGGAAAACACTTTCAGGATTTCCAGTTCACATTCAGTAGGAGAGCTTGCAAAGGCTTTCTTCAGTTCCGGATTCATCCTCTTAGGTGGTTGTTGGGGTCTAGACTGATGTCCCTGGTGGTGGTCAGGCTGGGCGCAGTGGTGGACTTTGGGACCTCAAATTTCAGCAGTGCCCTGTGGAACACCAAAATTTGGCACCCCCAGCTCTTGCTTTCTTAAAAAAAGTTTAAACTCCTAAACAGTGTTTACCACCTGAATGAAAGCTAGCTTGATGGATAGATAGATACAGTGCTTTTTTTTCCTTTAAAAAATGTTTAGGGGTACTCTCATTTTGACGCAAGAAAATCACCATTTTATAGTTCAAATCGGGGAAAATAAATACAGTAAATGGACAAAAGTACAAAGAACATGCATTACCTCATATTACACAGCTGACAGCTTGTTTCTGTCTGAGACTCAGGAAACACCCTGACAGGAAATGAGGCCGTCATCAGGGGTGGCAACGGAACTTAAGGTTCACCATGCTAGTGAAGAAACTAAAAATTTTAAGATTTTTAGTTTCTACTCCCATTAGATTCACAAAATGTTTAGGGGTATGCGTACCCCTGCATCCCCCCCAGAAAAAAGCACTGGATGGATGGATAGATGATAGATAGATAGATAGATAGATAGATAGATAGATAGATAGATAGATAGACAGACAAACAGACAGACAGGTGATTGATAGATAGATAATAGGGGGTTTTCAGGTTGGTGACATTGCCATTATAAGAGAACAAGAGAGAAGATTATGGTGAGCTCTGTCACCTCTTTTTCTAGAAAAATATCACCAGATAGATGATAGCTAGCTAGATAGATAGATAGATAGCTAGATAGATGATAGGTGTGATCCCATGCTAGAGTTCTACAGGACAAAATCCTGCAGGTATGGGATGGATTGTGAAGATTAAACAACTATGTCAGTCATAACTCAGTTGGCAGAACATGGGACTCACTCAGGGTCATAGGTTTGAGCCACAGGTTGAGTAAAAGATTTCTGCATTGCAGGGGGTTGGACTAGAGAACTCTCATGGTTCCTTCCAGCTCAGCAATCCTATGATTCTATGATCCCAATTCACATAAGAGAACCCATGAGGCTCATGTTCTGCATGCATTGTACACGCAAGCACAATGTTATTTGGGAGGTACATATCACACAGTTCCCCAGATATCTACACAAGATTGCCTTCTGAGTGCTCGGAAAATGCTGTACCTCTGCCTCAGCAGTGCAGCCTTAAAAGCAGACGAGCTGACTGCATACAACAAATGAAAAACAAAGTGCACATTTATAGCACAATAAACTGATGGTGCACAAAGGCCCTTCTGCAATGTGATGTGGGAAACCAAGTCATTATTATTATTATTATTTTGCATGCTAAAAATACAGCCTAGAATTGTGTTCGCTTTCAAATGCCTCTCCTGAATGGAGATTAATATAGAGCACAGGCTTTCTACTCCTCTTACAAAATTATTTAATTGGGAGAATATTTTGAAAGTATTGTTGTTAGACTTTGGGAGCTACTTTTTAAACAAAAAGACAAGTTAGCGTTGCATGTCTGAAACTGCCAATTTTGTGCCTAATGAGACCAGTTCTTTCAGAAATTTCAGAAAGAAGCAAAATATATACCACCAATCCCAGTGGCTGTTGAAAAAGCTATTGGACATTTTGGACGATGGGGTGATGGGGAGAGGAAGTATATGAGTAAGTGGACAGCTCTAGGGACACAGTCATTTTCTGAAGTGGTGCATTTGCATGTTGGCTATAATTGTCTGATTTAAATTGGTAGCTGCAATCAGACATGTGTAAATAATTGTGATTTGTTTCATAGCAATCGATTTTTGATGCTGAGGTTTTCTCTCTCCTCCTGAACAAAGCAGCGGAGAAGAAAAGGTTGTTTTTAATTATCAGCTTGTAATATCTTCTTGCCTTGCCTCGAATGCCTTTAAAATGTATCACGCTCACAAAATGCACTTAATACACAAACATGGCAGAAGGGCAACTCTTCAGGCCTGATTTTCTACTTCGTGTTTTGACACAATATGCTTACTCATCACGATATTGGCCCCCCCACCCCACCCCACCCCGTTATTTTTCTGGCTATTTTCATGTGGCAATCATTTCTTCACAATGTCTCTCCTTGGATTGAGAGATCTGGGGTTTACTATGACCTGAAGAACCATCAAAAAGGAGCATTTTCCAGGACAAGGCACATTTGAGATTTCTTTGCTTAGAAGGACACTTAGAAAAATGCTCACTGTGCAAGAACAGTGAGTAAAAGACTGTGGTGAAATTACATGATGAGTGAATGTGCCAGCTGGTTCAAATTATTAGAGTAATCTCCAAATATAAAATCCACAAAATTGTATTCCAGCCCTTTGATATGACCAATAACAGTCAGATCCACCTGAAACCACATCTCTTAATGTCTTTCCCAACAACTACAACCACTTTCTTCCCACAGTTATCATTACTGTGTTCCTTCCCACAATCCAATCTTGAAAATATTATTACCTCATATTCTCACCCATCACCATCCTTTTGTTGATGCTGCCTTCTTCTCTTGATAGGTTCTCCATATCCCATGATGCAGTTTGGATTCCTTGATCCTTATGCTCATCAGTAACATCAGTCTGTGGACATAAACTTTATTGTCGTTGGGGGACACATTTGCTTCTGGGGCCCCACAGCTTCGTCACCATGCCTATAGCCTAAAGCATTCTGGGAAACAGTTGTTGGATTCCAGCTCCCATTAGCCCTAGCCAGCATGATCAATGGTCATGGATGATGGGAATTGGAGTCTGTCAACATCTAGAGTGCAACAGATTCTGCCTGTCTTGTCATGCCACCAATTTAAATCTTAACTTTGGCTGGAGTAGTTGTCATACAACCTCAGGGGGGGGGAGGTATACTTGTCTTTTCCTCTTCTGATACCGCCCCTTCCCGTTTTAGTTCTGTTGAAGAGAGAGACACTGTGGAATTGGTGATAGCCGATTGAATGAGTTTTATCACTTTCCACTTTAGCTGCTGCTCTTTGATCATTGCTGAGGGTGATAAAAGCCAATTGCCTTTCATGACCCATCATGTGATGACTGATGGAAGTAGACAGGCTAACACATGACAGCTGCAATTACAATGTGCTTAACTACGTGTGAACCTACCCTTAGTAGAAAGTTGCAGACGGTGTAGTTCTAAGGGAACTTTATTATTAGCACAGTTAGTGAGAGGAAGTTAAGAGATAAGGTATCTTAAAAGCTGGTAACAGCACTTAAAAGCCCAGGGTAAATGTCTTAGCCCTGCTAGGTGTTGAGTGACCTGTGAACTGTTTCAAGTCAACTTCCGGCTAACTCCTTTGTATTATCTATAGCAGGCATCCCCAAACTCTGCCCTCCAGATGTTTTGGGACTACAATTCCCATCATCCCTGACCACTGGTCCTGTTAGCTAGGGATGATGGGAGTTGTAGTCCCAAAACAGCTGGAGGGCCGAGTTTGGGGATGCCTGCTCTATAGCCATTTTTCTCATTGAGTTGATGTTCTTTCAGTGCTAATTAAACATAAGATTCCCTCTCCAAGAAACAACCTGGATGAAGTAGTGAAATGTAAAAGGCTTCTTCTTCTCATGTTTCAATTGCATGACGACTGATAAATCAGAGTTTGACACTTGAAAATCATATGGATTTATACAACCATTTTAACACAGTGTTTTGGGGCATGTGGTGGGAATCTTATGAATAAGGCAATGCATGCCCAGATCATGACCTGCCAGTGCCCTGAATATATCTTCAAAAGAGTGGGTTGAATTGAGCAGTGGTGATTCATTAGCTTGGCATGTGTTCTATCATTCCATTGGGCGGATTCAGCCCATCATAATTCACTGAAATGGGCAAGTCATGTTCATGTCAGACGGTAACAGATGACCATGTGAATCAGCCCTTAGCCAGTGGAAAGACTTTGCTGAGCATCCCTAGGTGAAATTGAGTAAAAGAGGGCGGGAAAACAAGTCTGGCTGTAAAGATTCTGAAAGTGCTAAGTGCTAGACCATGCAGTTTACAACTTTTTTTTTAAGGGGGTGCAATGATGCAACATTTTTATTCAAAGGACAGTGAAAGGAGTGTGATTATATTTGACACTATGATCGTGGAAAGGTTGCTTTCTTAACAGATAAAGAATGGTTAAAAATCCTATTAATAAAAGGACACCTGTTTAGATATACAAAGCTCTTCTCCAGGTCTAGCAATAAAAGGGCATACCCCCCCCCAAAGGAATACAGTGGTACCTCGGTTTACAAACAGAATTGGTTCTGGAAGTCTGTATTTAACCTGAAGCGTACTTAACCTGAAGCGAACTTTCCATTGAAAGTAATGGAAAGTGGATTAATCCATTCCAGATGGTCCATGGAGTACTCAACCTGAAACATACTTAACCCGAGGTACGAGTGTAATTGGTTCCGGAAGTCCGTACTTAACCTGAAGCGAACTTTCCCATTGAAAGTAATAGAAAGTGGATTAATCCATTCCAGATGGGTCCACAGAGTACTTAAACTGAAAATACCCAAACCGAGGCATACTTAAACCGAGGTATGACTATACTGTCTTTCTGGGAGGGTACCATTTTGAATACATCAGGAGAAAGTGGCTTGCCACCCTCATTCTGTTCTCTTGTGACAATAGATTCATCCGGCAACCATTACTAGAATACACAAAGACATTTCTTTTTTTAAAAAAAATTATTCAAGTGCATAATTGGATCCATCTGGGGTTGCATCGTCCTTTGATAAATTCTAAGTAGTTTGCATGTTAGCATGGAAATCA
The DNA here is from genome assembly GCF_965207765.1 of Zootoca vivipara. Taxonomy (NCBI): domain Eukaryota; kingdom Metazoa; phylum Chordata; class Lepidosauria; order Squamata; family Lacertidae; genus Zootoca; species Zootoca vivipara. The sequence continues at coordinate 22,439,637 of NC_142590.1, read as the reverse complement.
ACCCAAATAAATTAATGGTTATAGGAGAAGAGTTATGATCTTGGATCTGCTGATTCTTATTGAAATAAGTCTCAGACTGGCAGTGCGCCCGAAGCACAGGACTAAAGGTATTCTGCAGTATCAAAGAAAATAAACAATTAAATATAAAATAAAATTTCAGTGCACAGTTTGCCCAGATTGGGGACTAAGAAAAACCTGGATTTTTGTGGCATGTATACATGCGCAAATTAAAATGTTCTGCATTTTTTTGCTAGTTTGCATTTATTCCAATTCTACTGGGAGAAGCTGAAAAGAGACGCAGAAGACTCACCCATTAACCACAAAAATATAAAATGTATTGTCAAATATAATTTTAAATAGAAGTTAAAGATTTCTGATATGCTGAATTCTGATCCACCTCCCTCCTTATTGGAAAACTTGGTTACAATTAATTGAAACTTAGAGGTTTAAAAACAAACCCCAAATAAAACTAGAAAATGACTAGGGTTTCCCTATGTCCTACTTCACAGAGGACAGTCCTCTATCTGAAGGTGTTCTGTAACTCCAGTTTAAAGATAAGGAAACCCTAAGAAAGGAGAGCGACAGCCTTGAAGTTACCCATTGACAGTTTCACTTGAGTAGCAGACCAAGTAGGCATAATGGGCAACTAGTCTCTGTCTTCCCCATGAAGGTGATGTGTATATTTCCATTTACTCGGGCAGCACTGTGGTCTAAACCACTGAGCCTAGGGCTTGCTGATCAGAACGTCAGCGGTTTGAATCCCCACGACGGGGTGAGCTCCCGTTGCTCGGTCCCAGCTCCTGCCAACCTAGCAGTTTGAAAGCACTTCAAAGTGCAAGTAGATAAATAGGTACCGCTCCAATGGGAAGGTAAACGGCGTTTCCGTGCGCTGCTCTGGTTTCGCCAGAAGCGGCTTAGTCATGCTGGCCACATGAACCGGAAAAACTGTCTGCGGACAAACGCCAGCTCCCTCGGCCAGTAAAGTGAGATGAGCGCCACAACCCCAGAGTCGTTTGCAACTGGACTTAACTGTCAGGGGTCCTTTACCTTCATGTTTTAAATCAGCCTATGCAAAATTGTATGTCCCTTTTGTCAGTCCTCTTTCTTCATGAAGCCTCTCCTCTTTCTTGGCACTGAAGAAGAGGCCAGCCAACACTCAGTTTATCATTCAGTTGTGGTCTATGTGCTTTCAAGGGTAGGGCCAGTAAACTTGGGAGGTCAACATGTCTTTTTTTATGTTAAAAAATGTGCTAATGCATTAATCAGCAGTAGACAACATCGAGCCACTAAGGGTATGTTAATGGCATCTTAATAATCCTTTTTAGGAACCTGGAATAATTCTCGGAAGTCAATGAGTTGTTTTATGTGCTATTACACACTTTAGTTTTATATTCATCATTAGAGTGGATGTGGCTCAAAATTCTTATCATTCCATTCCTCACTCATATGTACACCCCACTTTGGGGCGGGGGGAAGAAGCAATCCTTTAACCTCAACCGTACACCATCTCTTTCAGCTTGTTTGTTGGCGCCACAAGGGCACTGGGTTGTGCATTGCACAATGGGTATTAATTGTGTGGCAATGTCCCTCCCTCTCCGTGAGAATACAGACACACGGCACATCAGATAGATTTAAATGGGTGAAAAGGCCACAACTTTATTGGTTACGGATGTTGAGCGGTATCGGCTTAGGCATTGGACCCTAACCGTCTATATCCGACGCCAACCCATGTGTTGGACGTCCGGGAAGAGTTAACCACCAATAAGGAGCCCAATGATGTATATCAACCGGAACTCCTCCTGTGATCACTGTTAGGGGTGTGCCTTACGGCCCTAACCTCCCTAGGCTTCGGACCAGACCACGCTCCCGGAATCCTTTAATGGAATACTCCTCCATTTGCAGGGTAGGTGATGGCGCTACCTACCCTCCTCAGCTCTAATGAAATTTCCAATGCCTAACCACCAAAACCAATAGTTGTGACGAATTGCTATGAGGTAGGCGAAAAAACTCCCTTGGCTAGCCCAAGTGGAAAAAGTCCTACCAGGCCCCTTGGCCAACCAAGGCGACCAACCGAAGTCCATAGCAAGCTCAAAGCTAGCCTAAAGGGTGGGTGGGCGGGTGAACCGATGCAGCTGGTGAGTGGGGTGAAAGAGGGCAGGTTCCCGCCCTTCACATGCTTAAAAGAAGCAGGACACTCCCCCCGGCTGACAGGATTGGTCAGCCCTCGAATGATGCAGGCGGGAAACCCCAATCACTCAGGGGCTGAGCTCTCAGCCTCTGTGCGCGTAGCCGGGTCATGACGCCCACAACTCCACCTCTGACGCAGGCGCGGAAGTGGTTTTGTTACTAACATAACACTCTTACTGCTGCTGTAAAAGCTGGTGAGACAACCATCTGCCTAGGCCTTCGGATAGCTTAAGAATGGAAAGTACTTGCTCAATGGTCATAGGAAGATAATGGATCAGGCCATTGGCTCATCTAGCCCAGCACTCTGTTCTCACCATAGCTGCCAAGTTATCCCTTTTTTAAAGGGATTTTCCCTTTTGCTGAATAGGCTTCCTCGCGAGAAAAGGGAAAACTTGGCAGCTATGGTTCTCACAGTGATCAACTAGATGCTTACGGATAGCCACCAAGCAAAACATGAGTATAACATGTACATTTCCCTTAATGCAATGCAATTGTGTGTGTTATTTCACAATTATGTGCATTTGGGGAGTTGGTTGGTTGGTTGGTTGGAGAACTGCATGACAAAATGCAGAGAAATGCAAATTTTGAAGGCTAGATGTGTTCCAGTTTGCATACTTTTTCAGGAGATGCAATTGAGGTGGAGGAGAATTTCAAACATACACTAATAATAATAATAATAATAATAATAATAATAATAATACACTATGTGACAGTTCAAAATTCAAAAAGGAAAACAAAAATTAATAAAATAATGACAACGTAAAACTTTCCCTAGCAGAGACAGAATAAAACAAAATTGAAACTCCAAAATTAATTCCATTGATATGAAAAGCACCTGCTTTCAATAAAATATATCTAGACTGCAGTATCGGCCTAGTGAGGCTTTATAGAATGGCAGTGGATTGCTGCATCTGCAGCTCTTCCATGCATAGTCATTGGGGCGGAAGGGGGCGGCAGGAAGATTGTTGCAATAACTGCAGCTGGTGCCATGATTGTGCCCATCTAGGACACCCTGAGGGCCATATTAGTCTCACCCGGCCCCTCAAAAGTTCTGGTGTCAGCTGGCAGGTGGCTGAGAGGTAGAAAAGACTCCACATAATCCGAGGAATTACCGACGAAGGAAGAATGGCAAGTGAAACTAATGGAGTCAGTATGCGGAACTGGATAAAGTGACGGGAAGAACCCGAGAACAGCAGGATCAGATGTTCATCAAAAGATTGGACTAAATTTGCAGAATACCTGAAAGACAATTGCAGTCAACTAAATACGTTGGTAGGAGTGCAAGAAGCTTTGTAAGTTAAATGATAAAAATCAGTGTATATAAGGACTCTCAGAGATGAATTAGGATGTTAATGGTTAAATAGTGAAAATATAGAAATTAGTTAGAATAGTAAGCAAATCGTAAGGAGGGGTTGAAGGAAGTCAGGCTTATAGCCACAATGTTTAATGTAAGAAAGGAAAATGTAATGGAAATTAATAATTATTGTAAAATGAATAAAAATGATTTGGCAGAAAGAGAGAGAGAGAGAGAGAGAGAGAGAGAGAGAGAGAGAGAGAGAGAGAGAAAGAAAGAAAGAAAGAAAGAAAGAAAGAAAGAAAGAAAGAAAGAAAGAAAGAAAGAAAGAAAGAAAGACACCACCTAATTCAACCCACCTCCCAGCAAGGGCCAATGAAGGTTTGGATTGCTCTGCTAGTATGAAATTTTTCACATGATATATATACCACTGTTTCCCCCTTAGAAACCAAATATGTGAGGCAAAGCTGGCTGCCCAGAAAAAGCACTTTCAGAACTCTCCTTTTTTCTGGTGTTGCCACTGTCCTGCTTTATCCATCTCCTTTGCATTATGCCATCTTTCTCAAGGGTTCCCACAATCCTTCAGCCAGAACTGGTTCGTGGGTTCCCCGTGCTTTGTAAAAGTGTGCCTGTCACACATATTTTAAGTGCACCTTGTTTCCTTCGAGGCCGTAGCCTGTGAAATGACCCATGCGGAGAAGCGACGCGAGCTTTTGAGAAGCACACCCCTCCTCGTAAGCCACCGGCACACATCAGAATGAAAGCTACAGCTGCTCAATAAGTTCAGTGAGGAGAATGTAAAGTAATAAGCCTTCTGTTTATTTCCCCAAAGTTCAGCTCCCTGCTCACTTGAATGCCAGTTGGCAAATAGCTCTGCCAAATAATAGGGCTGGTGTCTCTGGAAGAAGATTAGTTCAGCATTTGTGCTCAATGAGTCTTTGGCTGTGGCGGAGAATCCCAGCAAGGAGATCAAGTGTAGGGATATCTTTTCAGATGTGGACACCTGAAAACAAAAATGGGGCATCCAGTTGACTGCACAAAAGCCACCAGATGATGCCTCCTCCCACATTTTCACTGCCAGCCTTGGCTGAGTTTGAAATGCAGGTGTACAAGGATCTAAATACCATTATCGGTCCCCCACAATCACATTTCTCACAGCATGCAGAGCTTGCTTTGTGCCACATGCATAGGGATTTTTAAATACCTCTCTAAGAAAAGCAGTGAGTGATGAACCTACTCTTTGACTGGCAGATGAAAGGTTTCATCTGCATTCATGGATAAATCTGCATGTCTGGTTCAGGTTGCCTATTAGACACTTCTTCTTCTTCTTCTTCTTCTTCTTCTTCTTCTTCTTCTTCTTCTTCTTCTTCTTCTTCTTCTTCTTCTTCTTCTTCTTCTTCTTTGAGAGCCACTCCAAGTTCCTTATGGAATCTTAAAGTATGTATGCCTCCTCTATAGATAATGAAAATGCAGCTCATCTAATTACTTACTGAGTGAAATTCAAGGAGGTTTCTACTTGTTTCAGAGATCACAGGGTTTATGGAATAACCTTGCACTAGAGTCACAGAAGAATGGCCTGATCTCTGCTCAGGTCTACCTATCCAGGTTTGGAGGATGTGTTCTGGAAAAAGAAATTAGAATGATTGAAACTTACTTGAACTACTTGAAAATGATTTACAGATGGTATTTAACTTCGAGTAGGCTTGCTAAGATTTATAAGACTGAATCAGATAAGTGCTGAAGATGCAAAGAGGTAGAGGGAACGTTCTTTCATATGTGGTGAACTTGTAAAAGGGTAAAAGAGTATTGGGAAATGATCCATAATGAATTGAAAAAAATATTGAAAAGCACTCCCCCCCCAAAAAAAAATACCAGAGTCCTTTTTGTTGGGGATACTTCAGAGGGGAAATTCCCAGGGGTCAAAAAAGGCTATTTTTGTATGCCACTACTGTGGCCTGTGTTTTGTTAGCCCCCAAATGGAAAATGAGTGAGGTTTCAACCAAAGAAGAATGGCAACTTAAGTTGACAGAATATGTGCAGCTTGCAGACTTAACATATAGAATAAGAGAACAAGAACAACATATGTTAAGAGAAGATTGGAAAATGTTTATTGAATATATGAGAAATAACTGTACAGATGAAAATGCTGGCAGCATTAAGATAAATTCAACAGTGTAAATAAGTTTTGGTGGATGTAATAATGGGATACTGAATGGTATAGTTTTTGTAAAATATGCAGGGATTTATGATATGTAAAATGAACCATGGAAAGAGAAGAAGGGAAGTCATTGATTTCATAAGGATGTAGAAATGAGTACTGTAAAACAGAAAATTTAATAAAATTATACATACAAATATATATATATATATATATATATATATATATATATAGAGAGAGAGAGAGAGAGAGAGAGAGAGAGAGAGAGAGAGAGAGAGAGAGAGAATGATTGAAACCTAAATATCTTCAATCTATAGAAGTCTGCTCTTGGTGTTGTAAAATATTACGAGAGAGGATGGGTGGATAGTAAAACTATTCAGATGTGTAATTTATAGGCAACTTTTGAGGGAAATACATTGTAGACTTGGCTTTGGCAGCTGAGAAGAACCTGGAAAAGAAGGATCAATGGGGCTAGTAGCTCCAAGTATGATGGGAAGGAACAGCAGAGACTCCTTCCTTGTGTGGGGCATGTGGGTAGGTGAGAGGTGGTGGCACTTCCATCAGTGCAGCTGCATGGACATGACATTGGTGGTGCCTTTCTGAGCTCTATCTAGATAAGAACAGGGTCAGGAGGATGGCTATGTACTCCTAAGAAATGGAATCATCTGAAACTGATGAGCTGGTCCTGTTAGGGAAGAAAGACTTGCGTTCCAAGGCCCTGGGCCCTGCAGTTCCCCTTGGAAATAATTCACACGTACCCAAGTATTTAGATTTATGGGATAAAATAAACCACAACTTTATTGGTTACTGATGTGAGCGGTTTGGCTTAGGTATTGGGTGAAACCAGGCTACCTTTTGACTCCTGCCCACCTGCAGGGAATCTACTAAGGGTAAACCACCAGATGGGGGAGTCCAATGATATACGTCAAATCAGGGTACCCTGTAGGGTTCCCGTTGGGGTCGTGTCATGGCCCAAGCCCACACCCAGGCTTCGGACAGGAACCATGCCCCTGGATCCCTTTAACAAGATACCCTTATCGAGGAGGGGCCAGGTGGAGGGTAGCAAGGTCAATATCATACCAACACATTAAAAAAGAGGGCGGGGGGCTGGGAGATCCGGCAAAGAGATGAAAAGAGGACGCCCCCCAGCCACATCACGGTTTAAATTGCCCGCGGTCACACCCCCCACTGCGTTGATTGGCCTGGGGAGGTGTGACACAGCCAGGAGCATCTTGATGGGGGTGGCTTCCCTCTGCCGCCCCCCAGCCGCATCACTGGAAGCCCGGATGCCCTGCCGCAACACCACCCACCAGAGAAGGTGAGCGGACCTGTGCAGAAGCACAAAGGTGACTCTGGAGTGGGAAACTCAAGGAAATGAGCATCTTGGCTGGCAAAGGTATCCAGCTCCATGGCATTAAAGGAAAGGAGAGGGGCCCATGCATTCTTCCCGTATCCCCAACAAGCCCTGCTCCACTCTTTCTCTGTGTGCAATGCAAGCGGAAGTGATTTGGCTTGGGACAGGCATGCCCCAGAACCCTTCCAGAGAGGCAGCTAAACCAGAAGGGGTGTGTGTGGACGTGGACCAATATGAAATGTGTGCAGCATTGTCAAACGATCCTTTCTGAAGTTGGTTAGACTTCAGTACAAGAAAATATGAAAGAAAAGAAAAGAACCCAGTGCAAGCTGGCAGACTTTTTACAGAGCAGCTTAACTGCAGGGAAGATGATAAAAATTGGCTTGTGCTTAATCTCCAGACCACCTGGGGTAGGCTCAGCAAATCAAGGAACCAGAACCAATGCCATGTAACTCCAAATAGGTGAAAAATCCAGCTTGCAGTTCAAAATGCACCATGAAAAATGCTATTTACGTTTCATCCATACAGTGGGGAGAAAGAATGAGAGATGCCTGCCTTTGTCAAGAAGACTCACAGGCTGAAAGAGTTCACAAAAGATCCCCCCTTGCTTCTCAGCTCTGTCAACATAGAAACAGTAAGGATTGTTGGTCATATGCCTGATATTTTGTAGTTTGATTTTTATGCTTGAAGTTATCTGCTAAAATGGATGGATTTTTTTTAATGCTGAAATGCTGCTGGTTTGGGATGCAAATCCATTTAAGTCCTATTTGGGGGTTCAAAATCACATCATTACAATTGCATTGGTCATGGCCACGGACTTCTCCCCTGCCATCCTGCCCCTGTTGCCCTACAATCACGATCACCCCCATTCCACTTCAGGAGCCCTGTACATAAAAGGCAGTCTGTTGTATGCACATAGGCTTCCTTGTGATTGCATTAGGTTCCCCATCATGGGTAGAGGGGTCTTCATGCATAGAGTAGGCTCTCCCCTTAGTGGATATCTGTATTCCCCCCTGCAAGTGAAGTGACAGGAGAGGAGGTCCTCTTCCTCCATGGCATTGCAATTGTGCAATTTAAAATCCCCCAATAAGGATGCAAGTTGTCCAGAGTTATCCTGCCCATCGTTCTGCCCTGAGAATACTGTAGAACACCCAAGAAATGTAGAGTGGCATCTGTCATGTTTCTGAAAATGGCATGCAAATAAAGTCAATTGGATGCAGATGAACTATGGCAAGTTTCTGTCATGGTCATTGAGCTAAACAAGTGGCTCTCTCCCTGCCTTACCGGCAGTGTTCCATGATGCTTAAACTGTGCTTATATGATTAGCAGGTGATCCTAAACTCACTCTTTAGGAAGCACGTCCAATTGTATGCAGTAGGACTTATATGTGTGAAAACGTGCATAGGATCTGGCTGGAAATTATTTATTTATCATATTCCATACAGTACCACCTTTCTGGCGTATAGGGTCAAGATTAAAAACACAAGAATAGAACCGTATTTACGAAACAATGAAATATCCAACCTTGGGCAAAATGTAATCCATTGGCTTCAATGGGTGCTATGCTGAAAAATTCTCCTGCATTAAAATTCACAAGGAAATAAATGGTGTTCCAGAATTAGCAAAAGGCTTCCTTTATCATTATGGGGTGGCTGTGAGTGAGGTGTGTATGTGTGCTGCTGGTGCCTGGGTGCCCATGGGAACTGCTAGGGTGGAAGGCAGGAAGACCAACAGTAGGTGGCGCTAGAGCCATGGAAAGGCAGAACCAACTCCTTCTAGTTTTGTCCCCATCTGCCTCCCTGCTGAGTCATACAAGACTGAAAAAGAGGATGCTGACAGGCGGCAGCATCGTTGGAACTGGATGCAACAAGTAGGCAGCAGGTAGGAGCTGAATAAGAGAGACTGAAGTTGGTGGCACATTTGCCCCAAAGAACCACCCTTCAATGGTGTGTGTGTGTGTGTGTGTGTGTGTGTGTGTGTGTGTGTGTGTGTTCACATTCAACATTTCTCAAGCATTCTGCAGCCTCCCTGGGTGCCTACACTGAAAAAGTTATCATATGACAAATTCCCCCAAGCATTAATTTACGCCCAGGAGGCTGATTCTTGAAACGCTGAGATTCACTGATTTTGTTTTTAAGGGAAGACTTTTCTTTTACCTTTTGAACAAATCTTTCTGCTCTGACTTTATTATTATTATTATTATTATTATTATTATTTTAATGTGCCTCTCCCCCATTGCAGTCATTCTCTTCCAGTCCACCAAATGTGTTAGAGGTACAATCTGACCCACACTCTTAAAATCTATCCAGGAGGGAAATGGCACTGAGGGACGTTCTCAGGTTTCTGTCAGTTGCCGTGTGCATCCAAGTTTCTATTATGCCTCTCAGATTTCATCATTTTGATTGATAATTTAATTTCACTACTTTCTTGACAGTCTGAGCGTAGTTATGAGTAACAGAGAAGCAAGATGTTAAGCCAGTGAAATAACATACTGCCAGTTAAGCTGCATCAAAGATGCTAATATAAAACTAAATCTTGTTTACGCAGGAAAAACGAATGTGGCATCTGTTCTGATCAATCTGATTGAGGAACTTTAAATCAGAAGGCAATGCAGCCTGTTAATACTTGGCACGTTTGAGCTCTGAAGTTCTTTGTAGGGGAACTGTGGAAACAAAACAAAACCAAAAATACTGCAAAATGGTTTCTAATCAAATCCGCCAAAGGAAGATGGCTGTTTCAGATGTCCAAAATACACATTCAGACCATCTTAAGTCAGTATGAACTTTTCTTTCCATCACAGTCCAATTCAGGAAAATAATTCAGATGGAACCGATTATTCTACCTGGATGTCTGAACCTGGTCTGAATTGGCCTTTCAGGTGTCTGAAATAGAATGCAAAAAACAAACAAAAAACAATGAAATTCTCTCTATCAAAATTCATTATAGTTCAAAGCATTTGGTTACTGAAGTTCCTTCTTTAGGAGCAATTTTAGATATTCTAAAGCAATTTATGGAAGTTCTTCCTCAAGTAACTGGCATCTGCTACTGTGGGTATTTCTGCAAGCTGCTTCAGAAAGTTCTAGAACACACTACAATAGCTACAATAAACTGGAATAGTTGACATTTACCTTGCTGCTGGTAAACCAAAATGCTACTGTAAACAGTTAATTGAAAACCTCTGCTGAGAGACTGCAGGAAGAGATTTATCTAATAACACATTTATAATCGTGGTCATGTTACCCAGCACCTATCTTAACTGAGGGTGTCTGTCACCTCCATCTGCTGATTTCTTGAGAGATCACATGCTTGGTTTACTAAGTCCTGAAATTTCAATTTTCCCAATTTACAAAATCAAACAGCTGATTTCCCCTAAGAATTTTATTGCGTTGTAATACAGGTGAGCTAATTGGGAGATTTCTGGTCTTATCTTTCTTTTATACTTTTTGCATGAACTTAATCATTGATACAAGAGCCAATTTGGTTTTAGGTAGTACCACCCCACATTCTTAGATACCCACACCAAAGTTTCTATATGGGTGATAAAGAGCTGTTGCAATTGACTTTGACTTTCAAAATGCTTTCATTAAAGACTCCTGAGTAAGCTAGCAGGCAGGAATGGGATAAGAGGAGAGATGCTCTTATGGGTCAGTAACTGATTAAAGAACAAGAAGCAGAAAGTAGGAATAAATGGACAGTGGAGGGATATAAGAAGTGGGGTTCCCTGATTATTTGTTTAGGTACCAGTGCCTTTCAACTTGTTCATGAATGATCTGGAATGAGAGATGAGAAGTGAAGTGGCCCAGTTTTCTGATGACACCAAATTGTTCAGAGGGATAAAAACAGAAAGGGATTGTGAGGAGCTCCAAAAGGATATCGCCAGATTGGGTGTATGGGCAGGAAAGTGTGGTTCAATATGAGAAAGCATAAAGTGATGGATATTGGGGCAAAATGCCCTTAACTCTGCAAAAAAGCTCTTAACTCCAAGAAATCGAGCCTTTAGTGCAGGCATCCCCAAACTGTGGCCCTCCAGATGTTTTGGCCTACAACTCCCATGATCCCTAGCTAACAGGACCAGTGGTCAGGGATGATGGGAATTGTAGTCCAAAACATCTGGAGGGCCGAAGTTTGGAGATGACTGCTTTAGTGTCTTCGACCTAGTCCTGTGGAACACCCTGCCAATAGAGATTCAATGGGCACCTTCTGTGCCAAGTTCTAAATACTTGCTGAAAACTTTTCTATTCCACCAGGCCCATGCAGGTAATTAAGAGAACAACTCTCCTATGAAATAAAAAAAAAATTCCTTCCAGTAGCAGCTTAGAGACAACTAAGTTTGTTATTGGCATGAGCTTTTGTGTGCATGCACACTACCTGAAGAAGTGTCCATGCACACAAAAGCTCATACCAATAACAAACTTAGTTGGTCTCTAAGGTGCTACTGGAAGGAATTTTTTAAATTTTGTTTTGACTACAGCAGAACAACATGGCTACCTACCTATATCTAGAACTCTCCTATGAGGCTTTTTAGAAAATGCATCTAAGGAGAGGCATGACAGAGGTTTACAAATGTACGCATGGTGTGAAGAAAAAGACAGTTTCTCTCCTTCATAGAACCTAGGGTCATTCAGTAAAAACCCCAATCCTCTGGTGAACCTGGCGGCTCTGAGCCCTGATAGATCAGACCAAAGGCCAATCAAGTCATGCCTTCTGTTTTCCACTGTAGCAACCTAGCTACAATAGACCTCTCCTACTGTTGTTGTCCTGTGATGGATGTTAAGATGGGCGGGAGCATAGTGGCTCTGATCCTGGAAACAGCAAATAGCACATTATCCACAAATGTGTCCAATTCCATTTGGATGCCATCTAAAACTAGTCTCAGCAAATTCCATAGAATGGTTCTACAAAATACTTCCTGTTGTCTGCCCTGAATCTGCAACTGGTCAGTTTCAATGGAATCCTCCCCCAAGTTCTAGGTCTTGGCATAAACCCTAATTGTTGGAACCCCAGTGCAAACTAGCTCTCACCAATCCCCCCACCTGAGGTTGCTTATTGAAGGTAGAATGAAAGACTGGAGAGATCTGCATCTTGGTGAGTGGAGTCCCTGTACTTGTGAAGGTAAAAGGTGGTGCTGTGGTCTAAACCACTGAGCCTCTTGGGCTTGCCAATCAGAAGGTTGGCAGCTCGAATCCCCATGACAGGGTGAGCTCCCGTTGCTCTCTCCCAGCTCCTGCCAACCTAGCAGTTTGAAAGCACACCAGTGCAAGTAGATAGATAGGTACTGCTGTGGCAGGAAGGTAAACAGTGTTTCCATGCGCTCTGGTTTCCATCACAGTGTTCTGTTGTGCCAGAAGCGATTTAGTCATGCTGGCCACATGACCCGGAAAGCTGTCTGTGGACAAAAACCAGCTCCCTCGGCCTGGAAGCGAGATGAGCACCGTAACCCCATTATCGTCTTTGACTGAACTTAACCATCCAGGGGTCCTTTTTACTTGTGAAGGTTGCCACGTATGCTCTGTATGTTGAAAGAATCTGTGGCCTGGGTTGTAGGAAAGTTTTTTTGTGTGTAAGAGAGAGAGAGAGAGCAAACTTGTAATTCATGAAGTACCTTCCGGTGCTAAACTTCTCAGCAGCACAGAGTAATGACAGTTCACAAGTTATTATCCAAGAGCAATAAATCAAACCAAGCTTGTGCATCTAATGACTGAGCCCAAACTAATTAAAACATCTTGGAAGATGCCACTTCCCTTTATATTCACATAGACGTTTCGATGCCACCACCAGGGAAGTAAATAACATGGGAGGTGGTTGTTTTTTCAGGTCAGTTATAATTTCACCTGAGAAACAGTAGGGAGGGTGCTGCAATTGGCATCCTACCACACCAGTGCCCTTACGCATATTTGTTCTATTTCAGCGGGACTTTTCCGCCGAGATATTCTTCATAGAATTACTCAGGATCCAAATCTGCTAGCTGCCACGGATTCCCACAACCAGAGTTTTTAAAGGAGAATGCAGGAGGTTCTGCTAAATGCTAGAAAGTGGTTGTTGTTTCCATTTATTTGGAGCTTTTTTTAATTTGAAGTTAGCATTGATCTTGTTGCCTCTAATAGCCAGTGATGAGAAATAATAAGGCTCCACCAATAATTTGCCCATGCAGCCAGATATTGGCAGAGGCTGCTTAGGGTGTCCAGCAGCCTAGTGGAGTGGGTGGGAGACACACAGGCACAGTTGCCCAAGAGCAAAATTGTTAGGGGCACAAAATTTCAATGCCTGGTGCTGCCTCAATACGGCTGTTCACTTCTGTCACTGGCCTCCATTGAAAAGAGTGTCTCCATGTAAATGAGGAAATGTCCTCTATGGACAACAGAACAACTCTTCTTTTCTTATCCCTGCAGCTGCAATCTCCTGGGTGATATGAACACCTTAGGCAGTTGAATAATAATGATAATGATAATAACAATGATAATAATAATAATTTATTATTTGTACCCCGCCCATCTGGCTGGGTTTCCCAAGCCACTCTGGGCTGCTTCCAACCGAATATAAAAAACAATACAGCATTCAAACTGTATTGTGCATGCATACTCTGCCCCATCTCTAGAATGTATGTATGTATGTATTTATGTATGTATGTATGTCTTTAAATTTGTATACCGTCCTTCATCCGAAGATCATAGGGCAGTTCACAACATTAAAATACAAAATAAAATCACAAAATGCATAATTTAGCTGTGGTCTGTCCCTGAGTACTAGTCATATTTTTCTCAGCATGCCATCCATAATATGTCTTGAGTCCCAGACTCTCTCTCAACAAAGTGTTGAACCAAAAGGAACGACGTAAATAGAAAATTAATGCCATGCCAATCAGGTCCACCACCACCACCCCCCTGGCCCAGTCAGGCTAAATTTGCAATGTTGGCACAGGATCCTCCCTCAAAAAATTAAGCTTGCATGGCATTGATGGCACACTTCCTATGAGAGCCGTCGTTTATTTATTCATTCCAAAATAAATTGTCCATGACTGTCCAGCGTGGCAGTGCTTGCTATTCTGGGTGCTCTGTAACACTGCATGATGGGAAATGGCACCCACCATTTCATTTCATGGAAGCTGAGCAGTTGTTGGTTGTCACAGAGGGTGTGCTGGCACCGCCAGAGGGGACCACTCATGATGCCCACCACAGGGTGGGCACCACAGAGCCCAGCCCTGCTGAGATCCACGGCGCTTGCCTACTCCCCGATTACTTGGAAAAGCTGGCGCTGGGTCTGGGAAAACATTTATTGGTGTCAAATTTTACATAGCCTGACTACAGAATTTTGTATCTGTGCATTGAATACAGCATTCCCTGTTCATAGGCATATCTCATACACATCAAAATAGGCTGGACTTTTTTTTGTGGGGGGAATTAGTTCTCAGCCTGCAAGCCCTCCTTCAGAATGTTATTATTGGAGTGTTAAATGCAGTACTTCTGTCACACACACACCCCTTAGCTTTTGTTCTTTTTTGAACCACTTAAATCTTTCAGGTAAAAAAAAAGCAGCTTGAACAATTGGGAAAATAAAATTAAAACCGCCTCGGGCAGTTCTAACATATCCCACAACGCATGTGGTACTTAACACCCTAGATTTCATTATTTTTAACACCCAAGCTGGAGTTCTGTCTTCGCACATGAAATATTCTTGGACAGCTTTCCCAGTGTCTGACTACAGAAATGATTCTTTCCCCCCCCCTTCTCTTCAGCATCAGCACACATTTCCCTCCCTACAGGGCATATTAGTTTTATCCAGGATATTAAAGCTCTGACACTCACTAATACTTGAATGCTTCTCCATTTCTTTTTACAATATCCTGAGGTCATGATGGTTTTCTACACTGTCGTTCTGCTCTCTGAAAAGTGGGGCATATCCTTTGTGTTGTTGACCCTACTGTAATGCAACCGAGATCAAGTTTCTCTGGTGTTTCATGTAGATATTTTTTTAAAAAAATGAAAATTATAAATGGCTGCCTGCCGTGCCAAACAGAACCACAGATAGACAGGTGCTTGTGTATGTATATATAAAAACATTACAGGCCATGATGCTTCATTTGTGTAAAATATACTTCAGACAAGAAGCTACATTTAGAACTGGATATGGAACAACTGATTGGTTCGAAATTGGGAAAGGAGTACGACAAGGTTGTATATTGTCTCCCTGCTTATTTAACTTATATGCAGAATTCATCATGCGAAAGGCTGGACTAGATGAATCCCAAGCCGAAATTAAGATTGCTGGAAGAAATATCAACAACCTCAGATATGCAGATGACACAACCTTGATGGCAGAAAGTGAGGAGGAATTAAAGAACCTTTTAATGAGGGTGACAGAGGAGAGCGCAAAATATGGTCTGAAGCTCAACATCAAAAAAACCAAGATCATGGCCACTGGTCCCATCACCTCCTGGCAAATAAAAGGGGAAGAAATGGAGGCAGCCAGAGATTTTACTTTCCTGGGCTCCTTGATCACTGCAGATGGTGACAGCAGTCACAAAATTAAAAGACGACTGCTTCTTGGGAGAAAAGCAATGACAAACCTAGACAGCATCTTAAAAAGCAGAGACATCACCTTGCCGACAAAGGTCCGTATAGTTAAACCAAGTTTTTCCCAGTAGTGATGTATGGAAGTGAGAGCTGGACCATAAAGAAGGCTGATCGCCGAAGAATTGATGCTTTTAATTATGGTGCTGGAGGAGAGTCTTGAGAGTCCCATGGACTGCAAGAAGATCAAACCTATCCATTCTGAAGGAAATCAGCCCTGAGTGCTCACTGGAAGGAAAGATCGTGAAGCTGAGGCTCCAATACTTTGGCCACCTCATGAGAAGAGAAGACTCCCTGGAAAATCCCCTGATGTTGGGGCACAAGGAGAAGGGGACGACAGAGGATGAGATGGTTGGACAGTGTTCTCGAAGCTGCGAACATGAGTTTGACCAAAGTGCGGGAGGCAGTGGAAGACAGGAGTGCCTGGCATGCTATGGTCCATGGGGTCACAAAGAGTCGGACACGACTAAACAACAACAACATACTTCAGAGATAGCTCCCAGTTGCTACTTCCACAGTCCTTCATTGTGGATTCTGTCGTCAGCCCCTTTTGGAGACAGTCTCAGGAGAAAAGTGGGACGCAAACCTAATATATCAAATAAATAAAGAGAGAATCATTGTGGACCCCATTGTACTCCAACTCCCATCATCCCTGCTGGATAGAGCTGACAGAAGTTGGAGTCCATCAATGTTTGGAGGCCACCATGTTGGGAAAAACTACTAGTAACTCAAACCAGTCCATGGATATTTCCTGAACAACAGACTAAAGCCCGAATATTTCAAACAGACCTTCTTTTTTTAAGTAGGTAGTTTGATTCTGTTCTAGGGAGTCAAATACAAAAGCATGTATTTGGGGCGGAAATTACTGAGTGCAAGATCTGGGTGGGGGAAGAGAGAGAGTGTCATTAGAAAAGCAATGGAATTCAAGTCGGTTTTCTATTGTAAAGGCACATTGCTATTGGTAGAGAATGCTTGTAGCTGGTACTATTTTAAGGTGAAGTGCAGGGAATTGGAATATTAAAATGAAGGGCTTTATGAAAGTGAATTTAGAACAGAAGCTACCCTGTCATTACGGATGATATGTGACAGTTGGGTGAGGATTGTTGTTGTCGGTGTTGCCTTTCTAAACAATAAAAATGAACAGCATTAAAATGTGTGCACTGATGTGTGTTACTTAGAGTGATGTTGAGATCAGAAGGAAAATTTCCCAACTTTTTGCCTTTATTAGGAGATTATTCCTTTTGTACTAACTCCTACAGATATTTAGTGAATGCTCTAAACCATACTGTGGTTGATGTTGTTGTTTTAAAAAATATTTTGCTGTGTCTTCCATATACAACCTAATACACAGGATGCCGAAAGCAGAGTAGGACGGGGAGGGGAGAAAGTGGATTTTACCTGAACAGCTACCAAGTGTCGAATCACAAAGACAATCTGCAGTGTGTGAGTGTATTCACTTTTTTTAAGGCACTTGGTTTTTTTAAAAATGGCTTTATTATTTATTTATTTATTTATTTATTTATTTATTTCGCTTAGTCGTAAAATAGACAAAAAGGCCATTCAACAGGCTCTTCATAACATCAGATGACAGCTTGTACAAAAAAGAAGACGTGATTGCTTGATGCTTTCTTAGGAGTTCTTGCAATTACAATTCTGTGATTAATTCCAAATTCAATTTGTATTAATCCAGGCTTCAGTGAGATGGATTGGGGGAGGAGAAGGAGATGAAGGCACAGAAGTTGAGCAAAGTGATTGCTGTGGTCGGCTCTTCCCCTCTGTTGCCCTCATTCCAATTAGGAGTTATAAATATACAGTACTACTTAGCATTTATATGGCACATTTCAAGTGTTCAAAGCATTTTGCATGTGCTGTCATGGTAATCCTTACAACAACCCTGTAAGGTCAATCAGTATCACTATCCCATATTTCAGATGGGTAGGGAGAGGATGAGACATTGTCCTGATTCACACTGGATGTTAAAACCATTACACGTGCTTCCTAGCTTTCCTACTTCCTAGCTTTGTGGTGCAGCCACAAAGGTATCAGAAGCTTCCATTTGGGGCTAACCACGGTTTAGCATTACATCAGAATTCTAACGGTGGTCCATCTTAAGTATGACTAACCAATAAAACAATCCAGCTTCTTAAACTATGGTTTGATGTTGCTTTGTTGTTGTTGTTATTTTTTTAAAAAAAAGTTAAGATTAAACACAGTTTGTCAGGTTTGGTCTGGGAAATTGTGCTGGTTCACCTAAAAATTAAATCAAAGGCTTCCAAACTTTTGCCAGAGGAAAACTGGTGATGGTGCCTGGGAGCTGATTTTTTGGGCTGGGTGGGTGGGGAGGGCACTTACAGCATGGCGCTGATAGTGCCAAGGTTACAGGTTCCATTTCCAGAAGGGGCAGCTGCATATTCCTACATGGTAGGTGGTTGGACTAGATTGTCCTCAGGGTCCTTTCTAACTCTCTAATTCTATTATTTTGCTTCTGTTCTCCTCAGTGGGGTAGCTCAATCGGTAGAGCATGAGACTCTTAATCTCAGGGTTGTGAGTTTGAGCCCCTTTGGGAGGAAGATTTCTGGACTTGATGACCCTCATGGTCCATGCCATAGAGCTCAAGGCAGGACACAATAAAAAGTCTGCTGCCTTGAGCTCTGTTGCAAATGAACAATATATGTAAGTGCCCCCCGCTCTGAAAGCATTTAAGTCCACTACTCTCATCCATTCTCAAGGAAATCAGCCCTGAGTGCTCACTGGAAGGACAGATCCTGAAGCTGAGGCTCCAATACTTTGGCCACCTCATGAGAAGAGAAGAATCCTTGGAAAAGACCTTGATGTTGGGAAAGATTGAGGGCACTAGGAGAAGGGGACGGCAGAGGACGAGATGGTTGGACAGTGTTCTCGAAGCTACGAACATGAGTTTGACCAAACTGCGGGAGGCAGTGCAAGACAGGAGTGCCTGGCGTGCTATGGTCCATGGGGTCACAAAGAGTCGGACACGACTAAACGACTAAACAACAACTCTCATGCAATCCTATCAGAAACACTTTTACCAAGAATTAACTCAGTGGGACTTCTTATCCCTGACAGAAATATCCCTGGCATCGCAGTCTTAAAAGTTCACTATCTGTGTATTCCATGTAAGGAAACTCAGTATCTTTCATGTTAACAGATATTAGTTAAAAATGAACTACACCTTAATGATTCTGTGCCATCTTTTATTCTCTTAGAACAAAAAAGCAGCATCCTTGTATATAGAAAACTATTTTGCAGAGGTCAGGGATGAGGGACCTGCAGTCCTCCTGATGTTAAATGACTACTGTTCCCATCTTCCCACTGGCTGAGACTGATGGGAATTTGAGTCATTGGAAGGCCATATGTTCCCCATCCCTGATTTTGATATAAAGTTACCAACTAACCCAGAAAAAATACTTTTGTGCCTTGAAGGAAGATGTGCCGAATGAAAGCCACGCCATGCATGCACAGTGTTAAATGCAGAGCTACAGGGGAGAACTAAAAAGTTGGCAACCCTCTTGAAACACAAAGAAACCCTCTGCACGTGTAAACCAGGCGTCAAAACAGATTCCTGGAGCGGTGATGCCATTTCGTTACCAACAGTATTCTGTGTTCTGTCCAGCTGCATGTGTGGCAGGTAGAAATTCACTGGGCATAGCATGGGGATGCACACACAAAAAAGATGCACCTGGTGAATTTCTGCCTGCTGCCTGCTTCATAAACTGGGGATGGGGGATGGGTGGAGGCAAGTGACAATGAGGCAGTAAAGACTCCCCCAGCAGACTTCATCATCTCACCAATAAAGGTGTGATTGTCCTTCTGTTAACTGCATAACAGAGAACCTAATTCCATGCTGTTGAAATTGGGGATGCAGATTATTATAAAAAAATTAGTTCCGACTGGGGCTTGAACATGTGGTACCATTGCATGGGTTTTCTTTCTTTTTTAAATTGCTCTAAACATAGAACCGCTTTTCTCTTCCCTTGTCTTTATATGCTCTTTTTCTCCAGGTGAGGCTGTTCTGCACTCCAGCTTCTTTCTGCTGTTCGACTGGAAGCTTTAACAAACAGCAAAGTGTGATCTTGCCTCTCCGCTGCTATGTGTTGCCAGGCAATCAGGGCAGAAATAATTAACACATGAAAGTGGTCTCCCAGTATCCTGCTGAATGCAATTGGAAAGAGTTCAAATGAAAAGATTTCTGAGCTTTCCCACTTTCTGTGCTGCACACACGTTAAGGCGAGCGTTTGGAAAAGGCAGCAGCCAGGTTCCATTTTGAGTGCCTTCGCTGTGCAAGCCAGAGAGCTGTATTTATTGATTCTGAGCAGATTCCTATTTAAACAGGGGAACATGTTTACTGCATTACTTACAATGGGGTAACGGCATCTCCCATCGCTCTAGGTTTCCAGAAACAATCTCTTGAAAGGTCAGATAATGCCTATGTGATTATGACTCTTGCACAAAGTGAAGCGAACATCCGTTTTAGGGAAGGAAAGGGACCACTCAGACCACCTAACAGAAATGGAAGACTAAAAAGAGGAAGAGGAAGAGGAGTTTGTACCTGCATTCCAATACATCGCTGGATTTCTCTCCACCTAAAGGCTAACCATTTAGGCCTGACCTAAGCATCCTGTAGAGTGAGCATCCTGCATGGCCTGTAGCTCCTCAGATCACAGGTGGAATACACCCAGGTAAAGAAATCTCCCCCGATCAAAATACTAGCACATAAGGGAGAGAGCCTAGTCCTCTTCTGGCTATTTTCTTCCTTTTTCTTTAAAACTTCCAGGCTGCTTAAAAATAAATAAAAACCCATAGAATGTTGGAAGTGATCCCAAACATTATCCAGTCCAACCCCCTGCAATGCAACGCGGAGGGAACATAATGCAGAGGAACATTGCGTCCCTATGATGGAGTTAATTTCACAAGGGAAGGAAGACATAACATTCTGAGTTGGTGAAATGGGCCACCCATAGCCTTACCCATCCTCATGCCATTTACAGATTTGAAAGTCAGTTGCACTTCCAAGTTTATTTCAGGATGCTTCCAACAGCAACAAGTGCTTTTTGCGAATGGTATCCTAGTTCTAACCCTGTTCTGATTGCCTAGTATCTAGCCCCTAGATTGGCATTCTTTTCCAACAGGTTTTTTCAAGGATGAGGTGAAGCTGACAATGCCTTCTGTTTATCAGTTTATCAGTTTCACTCAAAGAGCAGGGACAGCGAAGAAAGCAGCCAATGGGAGCTTCTTGCAGCCAATGGGAAGCCGGCCAGCATGGCAGAAGGCGGTCCCCGCTCTGCTGGGAGCCAACCGAGTGAGCGGTGGTGGTCCATGGGCTGGTTAAACGACCCCCATGGGCCTTAGGTTGCTGACCTCTGTACTAGAGTCTGTTTACAATACCTGCAATATCACTGGGATTTTATATTTGTTTGAGACACACACACACACACACACACACACACACACTCCACTTGAGGGATAAAGCACTCATAAATGCGCACACTCCACAGTATCATTTCCCTCTTTGTGAACAAGGGGAAAAAAGAATGAAGTTGCTTGGGAGGAACATAGTTTGTGTTTTCAGTGAGAAATGCATGGCTGAACAATATCAACACCAAGGGAAGAGGGAAGTGTGACAGCACCCTGGCAGGGCAGGAGGCATAACTCGGCTATGAGAAATTCGAGCAACGCTGGTCCCATAGCTCCTCTGCTATAAATCATGTATCTACGCGGATAGTTTTGCAGCTCTAACACTCAAAAATTGAAGCAGGTTAGCAAGAAAACAAGCTGTCGACATTACTTTAACATACCTACGACGATGTGTGATCAGACTACTTCAGTTGGTTTCTTGTCTACTCGAATCAAGGAATGTATTTGCGCTGAAGCAAAAAATAGAAGCCGGCACTTTGTTAACAAGTCTGCGGCATCCAGGAAACCAGCTACAAGTTACATAAATGAGTTATGCAATGCCCAGTTCATGTCGACTGACATGCCAAAACTTCCTACCACCTCTATAGAAGGGGAAGGGTTTGTGGGACTCTGGAATGCAGAACAAAGGCTGGTAGCTCCTGGTTTTCAGAATGACCAGAAAGTGGTGGGGAGATCTCAATTAAGAAGTAGCTCCCTGCGGTGGAGCTACCTTGCTCTAAAACAGCTGATAATCTTTGCTTTGCCTGCAGCTTTGGTGTTTTGTTTTTTCCATCGCTGGAGAGAGAGAGAGAGAGAGAGAGAGAGAGAGAGAGAGAGAGAGAGAGAGAGAGGAGAAGCCAATTAAATGTTGCTGCTAGATATGAATAATCTCAAGCTCATCGTGACTTCTGCTGATGCACAATGTCCATCTCCCCCTCGGGCTCACTGGTTTCTGTTCTGATGCCACCCCAGCCCCACTAGATCAGGGGTGGTCAATATGGTGCCTTTCAGATGTTGCTGGACTACAGATCTCATCCGCCACAGCCAGAATGGCCAGTGGACAAAAATGTTGAGAGTTGTGATCCGACAGCATGTCAGCAGTATCAAAAGCAACACGATGGCCAGAAAGAAATACAAATGTGAAAAATTTTATGGAATAATTCAAAACATAAAGATTAACCATCTAAAGTCTCTGAAAGTCTCTGAAAGTACTGAATGAATCGCAGTGCCAGACTTTAACTGGCGGAGAACAAGCTGTGATGCTTTGTAATCGCCATATCCAATTCTGATCTCCAACTCTGAACTCTGCTGAACAGTGTTTCCAGATAGCAACTACTGTTTTGTTGAATTCTTCACCAGCCAATTAGTTCAACAATCACTCGTAAGTAGAAAGTTATGTAATTTCTTCATAAACTGAAAATAAAATGTTCAAACGATGACCTGCACATGCATAACAACAACTTCAAATAGCATGGAAATTATAAACTGTAACATTAAAAGGTTACATACCCAATCTTTTTTCGAATAGGTGGAATATACATGAGAATGAAAAATACTCTGGAGCAGTGCTCATGCGATTATATAGTCACTGTTACTAACAACATTTTTTTGGAAAAAATATATATAGCCGACCCCAGGTGTTACTAATAACAAGGAAACTAAGTTTAAAGATACAGTACAAAGTAACAACAAAGATACAGATAATCAAATAAAACAATTGAGGTCTGATTCAGAATTAAGTCCCCCTGGATGAATAGTTTTAAACATAAAGATAAAGAAAGTCATATTTTGCAACACAGGGGTTTGTGTGTTTACCCAACAGCATGCCAGGCACCATGTTGGCTATTCGTACACTAAATTATCCCAGGCTCCATTGTTGGCTTGCCAAGTTTTGCCCTGGGCTCTGCCCTCCTGGTATCCCCCAAGAGACAGTTGTTTTTGGAGTAAGAAGCTAGTATACAAATGAAACAATTGCCCTTCTGCCATCCTTGCAAAATTGCAGTCACTCAGAGGGAGACTCGTAAATGTCCATGGTACCTCTTGCCCAACGAGTTGTGAATTCACACATATCAAATAGTGAATTCACTCACCGTGGAGTGACAAAGGCCTCTATGGTAAGCATCTAGGGTGCTGTATGATAATTGAAAGGCAATTTTCCAGTTCAGTTTGCACTCTGTGAATGAATGACATTTCTTGAATTCAAAGCTCATTGCAAATATTTGACTCGGCTCTAAAAATCTGGTTTTGATATTTCCAGCTACGGTGATTGGCAGATGTAAAGGACAGCAAGTGCATAGCAAGAAGGGACAAGAAGGGAACCCTGATCTT
Source organism: Zootoca vivipara (assembly GCF_965207765.1). NCBI lineage: Eukaryota > Metazoa > Chordata > Lepidosauria > Squamata > Lacertidae > Zootoca > Zootoca vivipara. The sequence goes on along the minus strand of NC_142590.1, from coordinate 22,416,334 downwards.
CTGGATTTCTCTCTTAGAAATAGCATTTCAGAAAGAGGATTTAGCTGCATTTAGGTTGTGTTTAGCTTAATGGCGCCACACTGAGTATGTGAATTAGTGGTACCTATTGGAAATTATATGCATTTTGTTCTAGTTTCAAGATCCTCTTTCTAAAATGAAAGCCTAACCTTGAAGGATGTTACAAAGCCTCAGATTTAGGGCCCTGGGAGAAATCCTTCAGATTTAGATCTGAGAGACCTGGGTTCCAATCCCAACTCAGTCAGGAACAGAAGCTGTTTATGCAGTCACCAACCAACTGCATAAATCAGGCATCCCCAAACTTTGGCCCTCCAGATGTTTTGGACTACAATTCCCATCTTCCCCGACCACTGGTCCTGTTAGCTAGGGATCATGGGAGTTGTAGGCCAAAACATCTGGAGGGCCGCAGTTTGGGGATGCCTGGCATAAATCATGTCACCAAGTAAGATCCATTGGTCCATCTTGCTTGGTATTGCTGCACTGCAGAGTCTCATGCAGGAGTCTTTCTGAGGCCTACCTGGTGATGCTAGGGGTTGAACACAAGACAAAGCACATGCTCTGCCACTAAGTCATAGCCCCCTTCCCCCTTCTTTAAATTGCAGGCAGGTTGCTGCATCTGAACCTGATCTGAACCATGTGCAGAGTAGAAATGAATTTGCTCTTTACCACAAGAATGGGTTTCAAAGCTTTACTGGAAAGTCTCAAATTAGTTACAAATAAATGTTACAAAAATACAAAGTAACACATTACTCTTAAACAAGTGAAAAATGCCGTTTGTCTTCTTTTAAATCCTTAATTCAGTCCAAGAACTTTCTACTCTCTGGGGGGGGGGGGGAGAGACACACACAGAGAGGGAGAGGGAGAGGGAGAGGGAGAGGGAGAGAGAGAGAGAGATGCTAAGCAACATGCTTGTTCATCATCACAGAGTTTAGCTTCTACTGCTGTGGCTATGGGCTCCATCCCTGACAAAGACTCTGTGTTCTCAGGTTTCATCTTTTTTTAAAAAAATAAAATATTTTTTATTAAAATTTTCGAACATATAAACAAGAAAAATGAGAAAAAAGAAACAATATTCTCCTACTACATATATCCTCTTCAAACATCCAACTTTAAGAGAAAATAGAGAAAGAAAAAAGAATAAAAATCAACATTCCGATATCCTAATTTCATAATTCAATAATCGACCTCCATCAATAATCGACCTCCAATCAGGTTTCATCTTCTTGCTCTGAGAGATTGGCAACTTGAGTTTCTGGGATGAGTCATCGATTAGCCTAAAGACTGGAGTGGAAACATCCAAATATTTTGTGCTGCATTTGCATTTACAAATGCAAAGCTTCACATAAGTTTTTCCCCCAAACTTTGATGCATTTAAATATGAAATTTTATGCATATTAAACATCCATGATGCCTGAAAGTTTTAAAACATCAGTCATCAAGACCCTGGTAGTCAAATGGTCTCCCAGAGCTTAGGTCTCTCCCTTGTGAACCTTCAACAAGGATCTGTTGTGTTTGGAAGAGAAGGATCTCCTCCATATTTCCAGAAAGCATTGTGAACATCAGCTTAGAAAGGGAAAACAATTCCATGTATTATACCTTCTTTTTATGAGCCAGGGTTTTTTTTTTTAAAAAAAGAATATTTTTTAAAAAACAAATTGATCTTATAAAATCAATCTGTTAGGGCTGTGTGAGTTTATAGAACCATTTTGAGTTGGTATCATTTCTTTCTCTCTCTCTTTAGTACACAGAAACCTCACTGCCCATAAAAGCCAAACCATTAAGAACACAAATGCCAGGAGACAGCTGAAAAATTAAGTGAACTTAATATCAATATTCATAATCATGTCAGTTTCACTTCTTAAAAACATTTTCTAAAATGTTAGTTTGCTATACTAATGACTGATCAGAAGCACAAAGGTTAGGTTAAATCTTCCTTCATTAATGATTTGGCTCAGTGCACCCAGCAATATAATGTATTTTATGAGTGAGGGAAATGATATTGGTTGGAGAGTTCTCATGTAACAGTCATATCCTGTCCAAATGTAATTTTGAAAACAATCAGAGCCATTATGACCCACACAGAAAAGAAAGATAAAGACAGATAGCTGTATATGGGTTTTTAATAAGTAGTTCACCCTGGGTCTTGAAACATCAGATTGCCAAGTAATATTATTAATGTATAAGCATGTTGGTAAAACCCTGTTATTCTTTCCCATTGGCTGAATATATAGATATGTTTCTGATGCAAATATATTGTAAGTATATTGAATCCACGTTATGTAAATAAGAGTAGAAAATGCATCCATCAAGTGTTTGTCTTCATTACTCCACACCCTAAAGAGCTTTCGGTGGCATCAATCTACATTCTGCCTAAATATAACATTTTTCACGGGTATTATGCATTATTTTGCTCTATATCTTAGACTAATTGTTTGACACGTACATCGCTCACCATCGCACAAACCTTCTGAACTTTGCAACTTTCCTTATGATCCTAGAAGCTATAGAAGCCACTGAGCCACCAACTCTTTGAGTGGCGAGCATGTTTTCACTTACTCACAAGTGCATTTTTTTCAGCGCTCGCAACCAGACTTGTAAGCTTACATTAGAGAAACCTTCCCTTGGGCTGCAAGATGCATAGCTTTTTCGCTTGATGCTTAGCTTACTATCCCATTTCTGCTGTTATCAGTTTCCCTTGTTAACTGATACACTGGGAGGCTCCCTCCCTTCTGCTGCTAGGACCATAACTCAGTGATGGAGTACAGTGGTACCTCGGGTTACAGATGCTTCAGGTTACAGGCGCTTCAGGTTACAGACTCCACTAACCCAGAAATAGTACCTCGGGTTAAGAACTTTGCTTCAGGATGAGAACAGAAATCGTGCAGCAGCAGCGCAGCGGCATTGGGAGGCCCCATTAGCTAAAGTGGTACCTCAGGTTAAGAACAGTTTCAGGTTAAGAACGGACCTCCAGAATGAATTAAGTTCTTAACCCGCAGTACCACTGTATTGCTTAGGACCGATATACCTCAAGGACCACCTCTCTCCATACGAACCTATTTGGACCCTGAGACATACCCTCCAACATTTCTCTGATGAAAGTAGGAGTGTCCCTTTCCATAGTGATCATTTTACTATTTGTACCCCACACATCTTACTGGGTTGCCCCAACCACTCTGGGCAGCTTCCAAGAGATATATATATATATATTTAAAAAACATATTAAAATCCCTATACAGGATTGCCTACAGATGGCTCAGGGGTCGGATAACTCCATACCCTCCAACATTTCTCCAATGAAAATAGGGATGTCCTAAGGAAACATGGGACATTACAGGATCAAATCAAAAACCAGGATGGCATTACTAAATCAGGAACGTCCCTGGGAAATAGGGGCACTTGGAGGGGCTGCTGAGATCATAAATCTGAAGTCCTTCTTTGTGTGCCTCCTCCACAAGAGGTCTAGAGGGTGGGAACACGAGAATGAGCCTTTTCTGCAATGGCTCCCCATTTGTGGAGTGCCCTCCCCAGGGAGATTCAGCTGGTGCCTTCATTATACACCTTGAGGCGCCAAGCAAAAAAAACAGGCCTTTGGCTGATTGACAGCCAATGCCCCTTTTAAAATGTGTTGGAGACGGGGGGGGGAATTATTGAGTTGTTCTTGGTTTTTATTTTTATTATGCATTTTATGTTTCAATATTGCGATTTTATCTTGTGAACCTCCCTGAGACCTGCAGATATAGGGTGGAATGCAAAGTATTATTATTGTTATTATTTTGCATACAGAAGGTCCCAGGTTCAACCCTGGGAGAGACCCCTGTCTGAAACCCTAGATAACTATTTCCTGAAACCCTGGTGAGCAGCAGCAATCGGCATAGACAATGCTTAAGTAAATGGCCCAATGGTCCAACTTCAATAAATAATAATAAATATAAGGCAGCTTCCTATGCCTTCAATACTTCTGTGGAAGAGGCATGAAGTCTAATCTGGCCTGCTCTGCAGCTGTGAGCATGGCTTTGGTTTTTTTCTCGTGATGCCATTCCTGTGAATGAAAGATACTTGATCAATAACAGAGTCTGTTCTACAAGCATTGCAAAAAAATCCCTCCCCGCAAATAATTCTCAATTGCCCCCCCCCCCGCCCCAGCCCAGCACGCCATCAGCTACCTCTATGGACCACGTTACAAACCATTTTGTGGTACTCAGTTAATTGTTAGTCTCCAAATGTCATATGATAAATTTTGCGCTCCTTCATTAAATGTTAGGGTGCCCTCTTTCCTACTCCCCCCTCCTCTCTTTTTGGTTGCTAGCTATATGAACTGCGTTATGACCTGCCTCGTGTCCTTGATTAATTTTTACTTAACAACACCGTATGAGAAATTTTGCAGTGCTTTGTTGAACACTAATTTAATTCTTACTTAGCAACAGCGTGGAAGGAACGTTCTCATTCGTTGTGGTGCCACCGAGCAACCTCTGTTAAAGCAACAGCAATAAAGGCATTGCTTTTTTAAAAAAACTTTTTCAGCGCTGTGTTTTTGGAGAAACAATGATGGGTGCAACAGCAACATGTAGCAATAGAAGGCAAGGTGTTGTGGTAGCACCAGTCTTTTCCGGAGAAAAAAAAGTTCCAGCCCTTAGACGCTTGCCTATGAGGTACCTCCAGGTTCTGTCTGCCATGCTTTTAGCTACCTACATGAAGCCACTGCGGGAGGTCGTTCAGAGATTTATGACAGAAATGTCATCAGTACGGGGATGATATTCAACCCTACAGCACTTTCCCACCTTCTTGCTCCAAGGAGGCTGGTAAACATCTGAACTGACACCTGGAGGTGATTATGGTCTGGGTGAGCCAAAACATAATCCAGACAAGATGGAGGTACTGTGGTTAAGGATGGCAGCTCTGGATGGAGGTGAACAAGCAACCTGAGATGGGGTTGCTTTCCACCTTGAAGGACCACCACCCTGAAGATGCTGAATGTTTTATGGCAGCGTTTCTCAACCGCTGTTCCGCGGCACACTAGCGTGCCGCAAGACGTTGGCTGGTGTGCCGCGAAGGTGCGGCGACGAGAAGGGCGATTTCCAATAGGCAGCACTGACCCGCCGCTTTATTTTCTTATCTGGAGTGTGTATTCTTTTCTCTTGTCACTGGGTGTCGCTGTTCTCGTCCTTTTTATATATCTGAATGTCTAAACCTCCCCTTTTGCTTTCTGCCCTCCTCCGCCAGAGTTAGGTCTAGGCTTGATACTTTGTCCCCCAGTCCCGGGACTCTCTTAATATTGTCTGCTACTGTTAGTATTGTCCGCTACAGTTTCCCTTTAGCGCGGGTTGGGGTGGTGGGGGAGGGTGGAGGAGTTAGTTACAGCAGATAAAAAAAACACAAAGCATTCTCTTTTCTTTCTCCCCGTACCTTGGGTTTTCCTGTTAAATCTTCTTTCCCCCGTTTGTGTCCTCTTTGTTCTTTGCTTGACTAGTCTTTTCGCTTAAGTCCTCCTCATGCTAGCCAAACAATTAAGGAAGATTCGGGGTTTTCCGTGTCGGAAGCTTTGCCGCTGCTCTCCGTTTCAGCTTGCCGGGCTTCTTGTTGGGAGATGTTCTTGTTCCTGCGTCTGGAGTCCTCCGCTCTTTCGTCAAAGCGACGTAGAATACCGAGGTCCCCGTCCGACGCCGCTGGAACTTTCCCCTCAGGGTCACCCCCTGAGGCTTTTCTGGGGTCGCTCAGCCCCTGCGTTACCCCTCAATCTCACCAACAATCGCTCTTACGCGGAGCCTCCGTGGAGCGTGTCTGTCCCGGTCGCGGCGGAAACCGGGAGTCCGCCAATTGGCAAGTGTTTCTTACAGTCATAATTAGTCAATATAGGGCGGCACAGAGTTGGTGTGCCTCGTGAGTTTTTTCATGGAACAAGTGTGCCGTGGCCCAAAAAAGGTTGAGAAACACTGTTTTATGGAATCATTTGGATGTGTCTTTGGTGTTTCTGTTCTGTTTTAAAGAAAGTACTGCAAGAAAAGTTTTGTATCAGTCAAATGGGTCTAGACCAGGCACCCCCAAACTTCGGCCCGCCAGATGTTTTGGACTACAATTCCCATCATCCCTGACCACTGGTCCTGTTAGCTAGGGATCATGAGAGTTGTAGGCCAAAACATCTGGAGGGCTGCAGTTTGGGGATGCCTGGTCTAGACAATTTTCGTTTCAAAAGGAGTCTGTTTTATTTCTGAAGAGACTGCTCTTTACAGCTCATAGGAGGAACATCGCCCGGCTGTGAGGCACGAAGGCTGCTCCCTGCAAGGCCCTTTCCACCTGGCCTAGGGGGTGAAGCCCACACTCAGCAGCCCTACTGAAGAGGCTCCTCATGAGGCCGGAGGAACATCGCCCGGCTATTCTTTTATTGATTTATTGATTTAATATGCTGTAAATCACTTTCAGATTTTTATTAAAAATAGAAAGCGGTGTAGAAATTAAAAAATAAACAAATAAAAATAGGAACCAACTCCTAAGGGCTGAGGGGTCTTTGACCCCAATAAAATATTTGAGGGGACTGCTCCCCCCCCCAGGTTGATGGCCATTGTCATTCAAATGGTACAGGGCTTACCTGCCCACCCCTCCCACCCCAATATTTTATTCAAGTTGGCACCCCTGGTGCAGCTTTGTGCTAGGATTCAGGCATCTCTGTGTGCTATACCACATAGATTCCAAAGCACGTTATCAATTTCATTTATTCATAATGACATACACATTGAGGCACTATCTATATTGCCTTTCAACACATATTGAAAACCTTCTTTTTTCCTCAAGCCTTTTTACTGGAGACCTTTGTCCCAATCTATATTTGGATTTGTTGGATTTGAAATTGGTTTGTTTATGTAAGCAGATAAAAACAATGGCAGGATTGCAATAACACTTGTAATGTAGCAAGTATTATGGAGACAATGGAGTGATATAAAATATGGACTCTTGAAAAATATGCAGTAGAAAAGGTTAACAATAGAACTCATGAAAGGGAAGGTGAAAGTCCAGGGGTTTGGAGGAATCTTTAACTTTGGATGTGTATAGTTGAATTGTTATATCTTTACACTTGCAAACTCAAATAAAAATTACCGTATTTCAAAAATAAGAAATAAATTGGTTTGTTTGTTCCTTTGCATATGATGCTGTTTTTAATTGTCTTTATATAAGATGTTGCCTTTAATTGTTTGCATATATGAAATTCTTCTTAATTATTTTCACACAGGATTTTTTTTAAAAAAGTTCTTTATCATTGATGTTTTATGGACTCAAATAAATATACTGGCACCCAGAAAACTACAGCACCTACATAAGAGTGGCGGCGGGAGGCGGATATTTTCTAATTTTATTGCTGTACTTACTAGGATTCTTCCTGGCATGGAAAATTGGCTGTTTGCTTTTCATTCATTCTGAAGTTCAAACCTCTATTGCTTTCCCCCCAAGATCCAAGCTCTTCTCTCTGTCCAGAGTCTGCCAAAGCTCTTAGCCAGACTCTTATCTAGCATCTTTCTGCAACTGTAATCTCAGTTTCACTGTTGGTTTTTTTAAAAAAGAAAACTACTTCAATCTTGTCACCTGCAATCCCATTCAGAGCACTCCTCCTGCAAATATTTGCTTCCTTATCCATCGCAATGATTACAAGGTGTTGTCAGCCCGAGGTCTTGTGGCAGCCAGCCACATAGAGGAATTCACCAGGGAAGCATGCAGGATCAGAAGCCAGACTCACTGTGGCTCCATTCCAATGCACCCTCAGCACACAAGGCACACCGGTTTCCTCTTATTTGATAACACTGTGCATTTTCCATTTTTACATCCATCCATTTTGGGGTGCTCAGAGATTGCACAGGTGTGACAGATGACTTTAATCCAAAGGCTGTGCTTAGTGCCGGATTTACGTATAAGCTAAACAAGCTATAGCTTAGGGCTCCACTCTCTTCCCTCCCCCCTCCCCCAAAATATACTTCTTCTTAATTGTATTTCACTATTAATAGACTTCTTCATAACTGTATTTCAGTTCAACAATTACTTTGATAAAATACATATTTTGTCACGCGCAAATGGCTTTAGATATCTATTAGGTCCATAAATTACCATATAGCATATAAAGGTAAAGGGACCCCTGACCATTAGGTCCAGTCGTGACCGACTCTGGGGTTGCGCGCTCATCTCGCATTATTGGCCGAGGGAGCCGGCGTACAGCTTCCAGGTCATGTGGCCAGCATGACAAAGCTGCTTCTGGCAAACCAGAGCAGCACATGTAAACGCCGTTTACCTTCCCGCTGTAGCGGTTCCTATTTATCTACTTGCATTTTGACGTGCTTTCGAACTGCTAGGTTGGCAGGAGCTGGGACCAAGCAACGGGAGCTCACCCCGTCACAGGGATTCGAACCGCCGACCTTCTGATAAGCAAGCCCTAGGCTCAGTGGTTTAACCACAGTGCCACCTGGGTCCCTGCCATATAGTATATATTCAAGACAAAAAAAAAACAGTGGCAATTTTTTGTTGACAAAGGACAGCTGGACATAGAAAGGGCCCCATTACCTTCAGTAGCTTAGGGCCTCATCAAACCTAAACCCGGTCCTGGCTTTGGTTACAGGGTAGCTCTAAGGTGGCTATGGGTCTTACTTTACGGAGGACAGTTCTCCAGGTGAATTAGGGACAGGTTCATCCGTGTATTTCTGGTCTGGGCTGATCTGTTAATTCATCAGTGTTCATTCATCAGTCCATTCACATTTGTCTGCAATTGAAAATGACAAAGCATTTGCAATGTATTGAAATATACATTTAGAGTCGTAATTTTTTAATGCATATCCTCACAAATGCAGGTCTCATTTAGCCACAACAATGTATTTTCGTAAAAACCATTTTAGCACAGTTTGTGAACTGAAGATTGTGCTGCAACATTCTGCAAAGCACAAAATCTGATGGATAACTCTGTTCCAATCCCCACTTTCATGTGTGTGGTTCAGATCAGTTGGCATCCAAATGTCAAAAGATCGACTTCCTCAAGCTTCCCTGATTTAGAAGGGCTGTGATGTTGAGGTCCAGTTTAAAGATTAAGAACTATCAGAAGGAAACGTGGGGGTTGAAGCTGAAGAGAGCACTTGTACAGCAGACTGAGTGAACACACAGTTCAACTGGGCACTATGGTGAGATGCATGGCACATATTATATGAATTAACATGTGCAAACGTTATGCAAATCTCTGCCCTCTTTTTTGTGCTGTGTAAGTGGCCATCCCAGCCTATGTAGCAGTACCAGCAGAAACTTGTGGTTCATTATTTCTCATCTCCAATACCTCTAAACCTCATCCAGTGCAGACTTATCACTGGCATTTGATACCAACCGTCAGCACATATTTTATAGCCCTCACACAGAAGCCATCGAAAAGCCTTTCCCTGCAGTTACACACCTTAGGAAGCATGTGTTTTAGATCTTCCCACTATTAGCATTGCCCGGTCATGTTCATGTCCCCAGCAACAGTTCCTCTACTATGTCAGGGCTGGTTAAGATGCAGATCAGCACTCAAGACGCAGAGACAAGCAGAAAAGTTAACTCTTTATTCAAGGAAACAGCATACAAGGCAGCAATGCCTCCAAACAGGACTGGCCCCTATGAAACAGTTGCCAGGACTGAAGGTCTCCACCCTCTACTTCCCCCTATGTCTCCTCCTCCTCCTCCTCAGCTGGATGTTTCCCAAGCAGACTTAAACTATGCCAGGAGAGAATCTGTGCTCTTTGTTCTGCTACAGCAGAACAGCTCCCTGAGTCCTTAGAGACGAGTGGGGTGGGGAGCTTAGGAATGGCAAAATCCTGGGATACTTCTGCAGTTTTTTCCCCTTCCTCCTCTGCTTCATCTGCTGAGTCTGAAACGCTTTCTGCACCTGGCTCTTCTTGCTTGCTAAAGCCTGTTGCCTCTTCAGCATCCAACCATTCCTCTTCTCCTTCCCCCTCTGATGTGTCCTCAGTGTCCCACCACCACTCCCCTGGCTCTAAGCCTTTCTCCTCTGAGGCTTCCCTAGAGGGTTCCCAAAACTGGTGCCTCCCACCACTCCTCATCACCCAGCCAATCCCTGACATACTAGCATTCAGAGGGTGCTGTAGCTCACTCCTCACCACCAAGTACATAATCCGAAGTGCACTCACAACTATGCTTCCTTTTACCAACTTGCGATGTTGGAGAATTCTGATGGAAAATGAAGTTCACCTGTTCTTCTGTGGTCAGGAAGGGAAATCAGTTGAGTGAACATGATTGGTATTCATTCACACCACCCCCCTTTTTTAATGATATGCAGCCGATGACTTTTTAAAACCATTATTTTGACATTTTCTTTACACTGAAATGGAACGAATGTAAGTTACGTAAGGTTTGCTTTACTGAGGCATTAATAATAGCATGTGAGCCAGAACATATTCAGTTTCAACAGCCCAAGTTGAGTGCTAATGCTTCGGGAAAGAGCATCCTACGATCTTAATATGAGTGATATTTTGTCACTTTGTTACATTACAATATGCTACTCAGCTTTGTGGAATAAGATAGTTTCCCTTTCTCCACAGGGGTGTCAATAATATCAACATCAGCTAAAGAAATATGTATTGGTTTATCATTCCAAACACATGCAATCGAAGGTTCAGTGTTGAGCATAGATTTCAGCTGGTAGGTTGCAAGCACCATTTTGTGCTTTGTTGCCATTGTCTGAAGTTTCTCAGAGAACGGGGAAAGAGAGGTTATGTGTCAGTGGCCTGTACACTGTGTAGAAGATCCCAAGCTTTGACATTATCCATACAATCTCCCCACCATTTACACAGTAAACCAGAATGAACCATTTGTAGCTGAGTTATACAAAGTAGGCAAATTTACCCCAACAATTTTTGAAACAATCAAAATTTCATAGTTGGTTTTGATTTTTTACAAGATGGGGTTGCCATATCAGCCAAGATTTGAGTTATTGTTAAGGGGTGTTGCATTCTAGGAATGCAGAGCTGCAATATATAATCAGTGTGACTGGGTCATACAACGTGGGATCAAATGTTAGAATATCCCTCAGTGCGCGCACACACACACACACACACACACACACAATGTGTCAGAGAGACAGCATCTAACTTAGCTTTCTTTCTGACTTGCCGCAAATGTTAGGTAACTTTCAGCCATTCTATCACAGGATTATTTTCCTGTATGAATATTGAGGGAGGTTAGGGGGCGGGCAATAGCTAAGCTGAAGAGCTCGTGCTCTGAATACAGACCCTCCTTTGTTCAATCCCAAAAATCTCCAGATAGGTGTAGGAAAGACTTTCCATCTGAAATCCAAGAGTGCCACCCCCAATTAGTGTAGACTGAGCTAGATGGACCAATGGCCTGGGTCAGTATAAGGTGGTTTCCTATGTCATCTCATGGTGACTCTTCTACCTAAAGAAAATTATACACAAATTGACCCAATGAGCTTGTCCGTGGTGGGCTTGGAGCCGGCGGCTAATCAGACCATGTCACCAACTTTGTTTCATATCATTTCTTCTTTCAAGTAGTGTGCAAGTCAACAGTTACTGCAGCGGAAGTGAGGAGGGGGCGAGCTATCATTACTCTACTTGCCATCAAATAGTCCCATTGGCTTCAAGGACAAAAGATTTGAAGAACGTAGCCCAACCGCATAAAAATATGGAACAAAGATACATTTAAATTCGAAGCCAAACAGAAGAACTCTGTAAACAGGTTGTTGATTACAAGGGTAAATTATTCTTTTGCTTAGAAAAGGATGACGCCATAGGTGGTGATTCACCCACAGCTGACCCAAGGGAGCCATCTCTAACAATACCATGGCGCAGGGACTTTAATGGAAGGCTGAGATAAGGAGAACATTCTGAATACTCGGAAACAAGGACTTTGAAGGGGAAAAGATAACCATCTCCTTCGAACTGAACCTAGAGATATCTGTGAGGAGGAAAACAGACGGAGAAAAAATTAAAATGCTTTGTTCATCTCATTATTCAGGCATTTCTACTGTGTCCTCCAAAACTGTGCAAGACACGCACAAACCACTGAGGTTATGTTATTCAGCAAACTATCTTTTTCATAGAATCATAGAATCATAGAGTTGGAAGAGACCACAAGGGTCATCCAGTCCAACCCCCTGCCAAGCAGGAAACACCATCAAAGCATACCTGACAGATGGCTGTCAAGCCTCTGCTTAAAGTCCTCCAAAGAAGGAGACTCCACCACACTCCTTGGCAGCAAATTCCACTGCCGAACAGCTCTTACTGTCAGGAAGTTCTTCCTAATGTTTAGGTGGAATTTTCTTTCTTGTAGTTTGAATCCGTTGCTCCGTGTCCGCTTCTCTGGAGCAGCAGAAAACAACCTTTCTCCCTCCTCTATATGACATCCTTTTATATATTTGAACATGGTTATCATATCACCCCTTAACCTTCTCTTCTCCAGGCTAAACATACCCAGCTCCCTAAGCCGTTCCTCATAAGGCATTGTTTCCAGGCCTTTGACCATTTTGGTTGCCCTCTTCTGGACACGTTCCAGCTTGTCAGTATCCTTCTTGAACTGTGGTGCCCAGAACTGGACACAGTACTCCAGGTGAGGTCTGACCAGAGCAGAATACAGTGGTACTATTACTTCCCTTGATCTAGATGCTATACTCCTATTGATGCAGCCCAGAATTGCATTGGCTTTTTTAGCTGCTGCATCACACTGCTGACTCATGTCAAGTTTGTGGTCTACCAAGACTCCTAGATCCTTTTCACATGTACTGCTCTCAAGCCAGGTGTTTCCCATCCTGTATTTGTGCCTTTCATTTTTTTTGCCCAAGTGTAGTACTTTACATTTCTCCTTGTTAAAATTCATCTTGTTTGCTTTGGCCCAGTTGTCTAATCTGTTAAGGTCATTCTGAAGTGTGATCCTGTCCTCTGGGGTGTTAGCCACCCCTCCTAATTTGGTGACATCTGCAAACTTGCTCAGGATGCCCTCAAGCCCATCATCCAAGTCATTGATAAAGATGTTGAACAAGACTGGGCCCAAGACAGAACCCTGTGGCACCCCACTAGTCACTACTCTCCAGGATGAGGAGGAGCCATTGATGAGCACCCTTTGGGTTCGGTCAGTAAGCCAGTTACAAATCCACTGAATGGTAGCATTGTCTAGCCCACATTTTACCAGCTTCTTTACAAGAATATCATGGGGCACCTTGTCAAAGGCCTTGCTGAAATCAAGATAGGCTACATCCACAGCGTTCCCTTCATCTACCAGGCTTGTAATTCTGTCAAAAAATGAGATCAGATTAGTCTGACATGACTTATTTTTCAGGAACCCATGCTGACTTTTAGTGATCACAGAGTTTCTTTCTAGGTGCTCACAGACTGTTTGCTTAATGATCTGCTCTAGAATCTTTCCTGGTATTGATGTCAGGCTGACTGGGCGGTAATTGTTTGGGTCCTCTCTTTTCCCCTTTTTGAAAATAGGGACAACATTTGCCCTCCTCCAGTCTGCTGGAACTTCGCCTGTTCTCCAGGAATTTTCAAAGATTATTGCCAGTGGTTCTGAAATCACCTCTGCCAGTTCTTTTAATACTCTTGGATGTAGTTCATCTGGCCCTGGAGACTTGAATACATCTAAACTAGCCAAGTATTCTTGTACTACCTCCTTACTTATTCTGGGCTGTGTTTCCCCTGCTGAATCATCTGCTCCATATTCTTCAGGTCGGGCGTTGTTTTCTTTCTTGGAGAAGACTGAGGCAAAGAAGGCATTGAGGAGTTCTGCCCTTTCTCTGTCCCCTGTTTGCATTTCACCATCTTCTCCTCTGAGTGACCCCACTGTTTCCTTGTTTTTCCTTTTGCTACAGACATACCCATAAAAGCCCTTTTTGTTGCTTTTAACCTCTCTAGCGAGCCTGAGTTCATTCTGTGCTTTAGCTTTTCTGACTTTGTCCCTACACGTGCTGGCTATATGTTTGAATTCCTCTCTGGAGATTTCCCCCCTTTTCCATTTTTTGTACATATCCCTTTTAAATCTTAACTCAGTCAAAAGTTCTTTAGATAGCCAGCCTGGCTTCTTTAGGCACCTTCCATGTTTCCGTCTCATTGGTATTGCCTGAAGTTGTGCTTTTAATATCTCCCTTTTAACAAACTCCCAACCATCATAAACTCCCTTCCCTTTTAGTATTACTGTCCATGGGATTTCACCCAGCGTTTCCCTAAGTTTTCTGAAGTTGGCTTTCTTAAAGTCTAGAATTTGGACCTTAGTATGCTTGGTTGCTCCTTTCCGCTGGATAATAAACTCCAGAAGAGCATGGTCACTCCCACCTAATGATCCTGCCACTTCTACCCCACTAACCAAGTCATCACTATTGGTTAGGACCAGATCTAAAATGGCTGATCCTCTTGTTGCTTCTCCCACTTTCTGGACAATGAAGTTGTCTGCAAGGCCAGTGAGGAATCTGTTCGACCTTATGCTCTTGGCTGAGTTTGACATCCAACAAATATCAGGATAGTTGAAATCCCCCATTACTACTATCTCACTTCCTTTGGAATGCTTGGCCATCTGTTCCAGGAAGGCATCATCTGTGTCCTCAGTTTGGCTTGGGGATCTATAGTAAACTCCCACAATGAGATCACTGTTGTTTTTCTCTCCCTTAATTTTGACCCAGATACTCTCAATTTGGCTTTGAAGTTTTAAATCCTGGATCTCTTCACAGGTATACATATCCCTAACATATAAAGCTACTCCTCCTCCTTTCCTGTTTGGTCTATTTCTCTTAAATAGATTGTATCCCTCTATTACTACATTCCAGTCATGAGACTCATCCCACCAGGTTTCAGTGATGCCTATTATGTCATATTTAGTTTGCTGTACCAAGAGCTCAAGTTCATCTTGTTTATTTCCCATGCTCTGTGCATTAGTATACAGACATTGAAGACCGTTGATCATTCCCCCATGTCTCTTATTTAAGGATATTTTCGTCCCACCACTAGGTCTGCATGCTGCTTGCTCCATTTGGTCCTTGACATTTGGATGATCATCTTCAGCATTTGATAGACTCCTACCTTCAGGACCACTGTCTCCCTCCCCCACATAAGTCAGTTTAAAGCCCTCCTGATGAGGTTTTTGAGTTTTGTGGCAAAAACATTCCTCCCAACTTTTGTGAGGTGCAGTCCATCACTTGCCAGAAGTCCATCTTCAAGAAACTGCAGACCGTGATGTAGGAATCCAAACCGTTCCTGTTTGCACCATTTGCGAAGCCAGTTGTTCACTTCCCCTATTTTTCCCTCTCTCCCTGGGCCATGTCGTTCAACTGGGAGGACAGAAGAGATGACAATTTGTGCATCTAATTGCTTCAACTTCCTGCCCAGAGCCTCATAATCATTTTTGATCTTCTGTAAGCTATGGCTTGCAGTGTCATTGGTTCCCACATGCACCAAAAGGAAGGGGTATTTGTCGGTGGGTTTTATGATTCCTTGCAGCCATTCTGTTACATCTTTGATCTTGGCCCCAGGTAGACAGCACACCTCTCGAGACATCTTGTCAGGCCCACAGATCACTGCTTCTGTACCCCTCAGTAGGGAATCCCCTATCACCACTACACGCCTCTTCATAGGCTTGGTTGGAATTCTTCCATGTGCTGTCCCTTCCAAGGTTACCTGCATATTCTTCCATGTGCTGTCCCTTCCAAGGTTACCTGCATATTCCCGGAGGACTGACTTTGCTGCTCGTCTTCATATTCCTCATCAACTGTGATGAGGGAGAGATCCTCAGGTGGAGTCTGTCCCTCGTCTTCCATGAGCACTTCAAAACGGTTGTTTTTTTAAAAAACAAATTCTAGTTTGAGAAGGACCTTATGGCCTGAATATACACATCTTTGCTGTAGATGCACAGGACCAAATACTAAATGTTATTAATCTGTTAATTTAGGGCAAGGTAGGCTTTTAAGCAGGTTTCCAGTTACACACAAGGGAATGTATCCAACGTTAGTCCTACTCAAAATAGACTCTCTGAAATTAATGGGCATGGCTAACTTAGGCCTAGTAATTTCATTGGGTCTGCTATAAGTAAAGCTTAGTTGCATACAACCCACAATTTATAGCATTAAAACAAAGAGCATCAATGAGGCCCGCCATGATGGGGGCACATGTATATGGTAGCCTGCCCACATACTTGACAACATCTTGATTCCTGCCAGCTTAGGCAGCAAAATCAAGAAGTTTGTTGTAGGCAATCATGCATTTGGGTTTGCAGTCCTCATCATCAAGACCACAGTGTGCTAGAAGCAAGAGAATAGAAACTGCAGTTAACCACAAACTGTGTAATAGAACTCTGCAGGGGATAAATCTGAGGAGGTTTGGTTTCTGTTCTTCTTCATAAATAAGGGACATATACTATATGTTTAGGGAAGCTTTTAATGTTTGATGGATTTCTGTATTTTAGTATTTTGTTGGAAGCTGCCCAGAGTGGCTGGGGAAACCCGGCCAGATGGGCGGGGTATAAACAATAAAGTATTATTATTATTATTATTATTATTATTATTATTATTATTATTATCTCCCGATTGCTCAAACCCCTATGTGGAGAGGCCATGTGGGCCCCACTTAAAATGGTTTGCGATTGTTTGTGACTTTTGATGTTTGTAATGTTTAATGAAAAAGAAAAGAAAAAAAGAATTGGAATTCCCTTTGGGTAGTGATTACTTCAGAATGGGTCTACACTGAATACTTTGCAGAAGAAAGTGTGCTCGGTTGTATAGGACTCCCATTCACACCTCCATGTTAAACTGCATACCAGGATGCAGTCTTATTTCCAATGGCGATTCCATTTAGGACAGCTGTCAGGGTTTGTTTGGTTTTTTTTTTAAAGGGGGGGGCTGTAAGCCCTTCTGTTCAAGTGCAATGCAAAATGCATCCTGCTTCATGTGTGTCATGGGTGGTGGAATGCTACTGGAAGCAAATAAATCACTGCTAAATTGTTGGGGCAGCATTTTTAGATGTGTTGAGTAGCAATGGGCAAATCTGTCAATTTCAGTTTTCCTCCATTTCTTATTTTTCAGTTCCCCACATTTCCACATCAGTTGGCAAATTACTTTTAAGTCCTCAGGAAAATCAGCAGCGTTTTAGTGTGAAGTTCTCCCAATATCACGTGTTTATGAAATTATGTCTAATGCGCACATTTTTGCAAAGTGTATTTTCCCTAATATACTGCATTTGTGCATGCTCTTTCCACCAATATATGTTTTTTTATACACACTTTATCCTAGTGTATGCTTTTTTGTACACATTACCTGGCAGAAGAACTGCATTGCAAAATTCAAAGAGGTGTGACTTTCAGAAGATGCCTGTGCTTTGCTTTGCATATTGTTTCTGAAAGCATGAATGGTGTAGGTTCACCTTTAAAAGCGAAAGTGGACAGAATTCCTCTCCCATCCCTACTGCTGAGTCAGATGCCATGTAAATCCTCATAGCAATCTTCCATACACAATTTGCATTAAAAAACCCCTGCCCAATGCTTACTTCCACTGAAATATTAGGTTAAAAACAGTTCTTTTCTTTTCTTCTTCTTTTTTGCATGTGCCAGCACAGAGCCTAAAGCTTAGGAGTCAGTTTCCAAGCATCCTGTGAGTGGCTCCACGTGTTTAAAATGAACAGCAGGGTGAAAAGAAAATGTGAGTTGCCTAATGTATTTCCTATTTCTAGGCCTAGTTAGAATGTCGCCATCTCTCCAATCTGGAAGATGCCTCTACAGACCTTCCAAGTGTCCCTATTTTCCAGGGACAGTCCCGGATTTACAGAAGATGACCCGGTTTCTGATTTGATCCTAGAATGTCCCGGTTTCCCTTAGGAGGCCCCTATTTTCATCAGAGAACTGTTGGAGAGTACATCTACTGCCAGTGAAGAGGTGCAGGCTTAGCAATGAACATTCAAACCCAACAGGGCAAGAGAAACTATCCCTCACCGATACATGCTTCCTCTCTCCCTGCTGATTTTCGTACTCTGCTCCGGTCTAAGAAGTAGCTTCAGCTTTCTCTCTTTATTTTTCATTGGAGACAAACATTCATTCCCAATTTTCACCACCGCTACCGCCACTGTATTGTGGATGACTAACAGAGGAGAGGAGGAGAATCTGTTACACATTACATCTTCAACATGATTGTGTCTCTGGGGACGGTTAATCACCAATAGACACGTGAGAAGATATTGCTCTCCTTTTGCTTTCCTCCCAGCTTTCAGTGCACCCAAAAGTAGATGCCTGATTGCTCCAAACAAAACACAAAGCATTGATTATTTAAGCAAAATTGCTGATTGACTCCATCAGGGAAATATCTATGATGTGTCGTCCACTGCTCAGTGAATCGATACGAAGGCATAATGGACCCATGGGACGTCAGCTCTCCATACTCTCTGCTCTCCCATTGGACTATCAATCTCCCTTGGACAATGAGAAGAAAATGATGTTTGTTGAAGTGAAAACCAGAAACGTCCCAATTAGAAAAGCATGTTCTGCTCCATTTGATAGAGACAATATAAGGTAGAATCAAATGGCCAGGTTTTCCCATTGTAGGGTTGCAGGGTTATTTTTTATACAGTACAGGATAATAGAGTGGTGAGCCAATTCATTATGTCCTCAGCATCACCCTATGTACGTTAAGCTGAAAAATCTTCTTGTTGGCACACTGGTTTAAGTAGGCTTGCCATACGTCAGGAAAATTCCTGACATGTCCTGGCTTTCAGGTGCAAAAATGGTGTCGGGGGGGGGGGGGGGCTTTTGCCAAACTGGTAAAATGTCAGGAAAAACCTGGGCGTATGGCAACGTGCTGATGAACAAAACAACTTCAAAAGCTCAACTTAGGTGGTTTCCTAAACAAACGCAAGGGTGTCTTTGCATGGCTTACACTGAGAAATGGAGGATGTGGACAATGGTACCCATTCTTTGACAACACGCCTGCTTTCCCAACATCAATAGGAGTTTTATTAGCATCTTTTGAAAGGCAGAGTAGAAGTTTTCATGTCTTCTTTTTAAACATATTTGTACCCTATCTCTAGTCCACCTGAAGTGGCATTAAAAAAATAATCTCCCCCCCCCCCCCGTACTGATATACTGTGTGTATATGTATACATGTATGTGTATATATATCTGGGTATTGTGCTGGGCTGGCCCAATACATTTTGGCATCTGGGACAAACCACAGAATGGTGCCATCCCTCCCCACCAAGGAAGAAGGGGTGAGTGAAGATCTACTATATCAGGAAGGCTTTGGCTGCCAGATACGAAGTTTTTTCAGCTCTCCTTCTCCACTAAATGGCCAATAGTTGGGGATGATGACAGTTGTTGTTCAGAAATATCTGGCAGGTCAAAGGTTTCCCAATCCTGTTCTGCACTGATGAGCAGTGACTCTCCCAGCCTCGCAAAGTGGCTCAGGGTGGCATGAGGAGCGAAATGTGCAGTGCCCCCCCCCAAGCACCTGAAAAGGCTTATCACAGGAGCACTGGAAGCTTCTAGCTTTCTGTCTACAGCTCTCCAGTATTCCACACCAGGGTCTCTCCTAGCCCTACCTGGAGATGCTGAAGATTGAACAAAGGACCTTCTGCATGCATAGCATATGCTCTGCTGCTGAGCTTTGGCCCTTTCCAAGCAGTGCTGTGCCCAATGTGGTGCTCAAACTCACAAACCTCACAATTAGAGTCCCATGCTCTCTCAGATGAGCTATGCTTCTGCATGGCGGCTTACAATGCAACTTCCTTCTGAATAGACATGCCCAAAGTTGCGCTAGTTACAGGTAGGTCGCTGTGTTGGTCTGACGTAGTGGAAACAAACAAACAAACAAACAAAAATCCTTCCAGTAGCACCTTAGAGACCAACTAAGTTTGCCATAGGTATGAGCTTTCGTGTGCATGCATACTTCTTCAGATAAAGTTGCGCTGTTAGACAGGCTGATGGTCATGTGGGATCTCCTTATAGATTAGCTGGGAGGGTGTTTTAAAGGGCACACCACGCAATACTTACAAAACAGATTAATACCAACAAGAAGATTAATAAGTGGAAGATAAATCATACTAATAAGAAAATGTAAGTGTAAATCAAAACCCGAATTGTTCTTTCTCGAAATGCAGAACCCATCACTCAACAGATTAGAGCATATTGATTATGCTTCAATAAGGTAGTTGACAGTCGCCCTTTCAAATGAATCCTCTTCTCTCTGGTGCAAATTATTTGACCTAAATCCAACAGAGTTAGGCATGCTTAAGCCCATTGAAACCAATGAGCATCACTTAACTATCTGCTGGATTTGGGCCTTGATCTCTTCCATTCAAATAAACTCTAGTTATACACAAACACACGGCAGTAGCTACAACACATCCACAACACATCATGTCAGTCAACTACCATTTGTCTGAATGAGAGCCGTATCCCCAGTCCTTAAAATCTCACAAGGGTAATCAGATAGCAGCAGTGAGATATTTAAATCCCTCTTAATCCATGTTTTCTAACATTGTGCAAGTAGAATGTCTGCCGTTGTTGCGGATTCTTACACGTTTTCATTTGGATAAACTGCCTTGCGGCTTATTAATGTTGTTTGTTAACAGGCCAGATTCCAAGAAGATTATTGCAAAGGATGCTTTCTAATCCTGGTACTAGACTGCACACAAAAAGAGAACAGTCATTGGCTGAAAGCCTTTTAAAACACGTTCTGCAAAAGAGAGAGAGAGAGAGAGAGAGAGAGAGAGATCTGCCTTTACCATTTCTGGTGCATATTGATCCTGCAGATGTTGTGGGTTGATGTTGCATTTTGAATTTATTTCTGCTTTAAGGTTGGAATTCACTGGGTGAAACTAATCTGATAGGCTTTAGAGAGAGAAGGAGAAGAAACCCCGGAGAGTCATTGCTTGCCTGTGTAGACAATGCTGAGCTAGATGGATCAATACTCTGACTCAATATAAGGCAATGTTTGATGGGTTGTGTCCAGTACTAGTCCATCGCATATGGTAAAAGGTTCCTTCCACATTCTTACAATTCCAACATTTATTATCCTTTTTATGATAAATCTTAGCTAGTTTTACCGGTGTAAGATACCACCTATACATCATCTTCATCATATTTTCTTTTAAAACATTACATGCGGTAAACTTCTTCTTCCATAACCTTTCCCAATCTTCCACCATTATATTATGTCCAACATCTTTTGCCCAATCGATCATTACAGATTTTGTCTGTTCATCCTTAGCATGCCACTCCAACAATAAATTATACATCTTTGAAAGATTCTTTGTTTTAGATTCTAACAAATCTGTTTCCAATTTGGATTTTTCCATTTGAAAACCTACTTTTTAATCCATTTTATACATTTCATTTATTTGATAATATTGCTTGCGCAGCAGCTCGCCTCCTTATTACAAAAAATTGGAAGGGAGATAAAGTCCCAACAATCTCGGAATGGCAAGGAAAGCTAGTTGAATTTATGAATTTGGCTAAAATGACAGCAGCGATTAGGAATCTCCCAAAGCAGAATGGAAATATGTAGAAGATTATTTAATTAAAGAAAATATAAATACAAATTTGGTGATATGCTTCGATTGAAATACATACAGAAATTTTTTACATCTATATTTAAACTCTTCTGTTTTTTCAAATTTTCATTAGACAGATTATGGATAATTAAGGTTGATTATAATAATTATATCAGATAATTATGTTAGAAAGTTATCTTAAAGTAATCAAGACAAGATAAAGCAGGCTAAGATAAAACTTTAAAAAGGAAAGCGATGTTTGAACAATAGGAAGTCAATTCTTTTAATTTTTTTTCTTTTATGTGTTTTTGCTCTTTTTCCTGTGATTTTGGTGCATTTGTACCTTGTTTTCTTTCTGTATTTGATCTTCTTTGTAATTTTGTATTTTTAAACTTCGTTGCATTAATTTCTTCTGTATCGCTTTTGTAATTTTTTTAAGTATGCAAATAAAGATTTCATTAAAAAAACATTGCAACCAACCATTTAAATTTTTCTTCAACTGATCGTAAGTTTTTAACTTAATTTGATCTTTCTCCTCCTCCAATAATTCTTTAAGCAGGCTCACCTTTCGATGCAAATTGAGTTGAATTCCTCCCCAACTCTGCTCAGAAGTAAGCCCCACTGAGTTCAAAGGCTAGTTGTGCATGGCCAGTGATGTCATCCCCCTTGACATTGGAAGGAAGCCGCATTTGCTTCTCCACCCCATGCAGTAAAGTATCTTCAACCAGCCCTGACCCCTAATTAAGAGGACATAGCGGGGCAGCCTTAATTGCCAAAAATCTTAAGTACCTTCACATGGAATCTGCCACAATGCATTTCATACAGAAAAGCTAGGTTTTTTTTTTTAAGAAAAAGAATGTGAGAACAGCTGGCCAGGAAAAGCAGAAGTGGCAAGGAAAACAAAGTCTACAGAGCCCATATTCAGACACCCTATTAAAAGATTATGAAGAGTAATCTGACTCTCTCTCTCTCTCTCTCTCTCTCTCTCTCTCTCTCTCTCTCTCTCTCTATATATATATATATATATATATATACTACACTGTGAAACTTCTCACTAATTGGGCCTCTGTATCAGCTGAAGAGAAACTAGGAAGTCACCAACCATTTTAAGAACCATTTAAAACAAAAGCAGAATGTGCCACTGTTATCAATACCACTGTAAGAATAAGGGAAACCAAGTTCCATAAGGACAGAATTTTAGGAACATTTTTTATTTAATTAGTTCTGCCTTTCCCTCCCCCCCCCCCATTATTTAAAAGCAAAGGAGGGGCGATAACTATTATATATGAATAATATACACCTCCCCAAAGAGCAGCAGCATACAGCAGAATACCCAATTGATTACGATAAGCTGGCAGTCATAGCATAGTGTGCTTTGTGAAAGGTGGTGTCAGGGTTAGCATATTGGAATTTAGTTGTGGGGAGACCTATGCATAGCCGTCTGGGGGTAAGCTCCATTGAACTTAGTGGGGCTTACGTCTGACTGCATATGGTTCACTTTGAAAGTGACACAGAGGTTTAGCACAACTTCAAAAAACATTGAAATGCAACGTGTTCCTGTTTCATTAGAAATGCAAACAATTTTGCAAAGAAGTGTTAAAAAAACTTTTTCCTTATTCCCTGGCTTCCAGAGAGATAACATGTCTCAAATAATAGCAACACTTTAAAGCCTCATTTTCACTCCATTACGCTGGTACTCCGGCAGATTATGTCATTGCTTCTGCTCTGGGAAAAGGAAAAGAAAAGTCCTAGATTTGTGCTCCCCCACTATTCCTGCTCCGCCGATGTTTCAGCATCTTCATTTGAAACTGACAGATTAGCCTATTCAGTTTACTGATCCTAGCAACCGATCTGTGGAGGCAGCAAGCATTGTGAGATGGTCATGGTAAACTTGCTGTTCGTAATGACAAATTTTATTTTATTTTCAAACGCAGGATACTAACCTGTCATAGCCCTGCTTGATATATGTAACATGAAAGAGTAATTTCAAGAGTATGGGGGAACGCTTTCTCTCTCTTACTCACTCACTTAAACAAACACACACATACAGTATGGAATGAATGAAAAATAAACAGAAATAGCTGGTATGTGAATCACCAGCCCATTAACTATAGTGGAGGTGTTTTCTCAATGACTGACATAACCTTCAAAAAGATTCCCACCTCTATGCTTTTCACAGATGGTTACTACTTATATGATGGAAAAGGAGCCCACAGCATAGGATGCTTCAGTTAATCTAAATTATGATATTGTTTCAAATTGCCATGTGTATTTCTCTCTCTCTCTCTCTTCTTAACGAAGGTTAGCCATAGTGTAAACATGCCTGGGCAATCGAGCCAAACAACACTGACTCCTGGGCTGGAAGAGATATTAGTAATTATTTATAGACAATCTGCTCAGGCATTTAATGCCAGTGTAAAGTAACAGAGGATTAGGACGATCCCAGCCATTCCCACTTTGCAAGAGAGCTAATTCATTGGTAAAGAAAAGTTTGTTGGCTAAATAGAGAATTATTTCTTCACCAGGCAATTTCAAAATTAGTAATTCATGGTTTCCCCCAGTGATGCTTCTATTTAATTGCCTGATTAAAATGCCTTATCATGCCAATGAGGGCACTGAAGGGGAAGGCACACAGATGTACATGGGCCCAGTGGTGAGTCTGCTGTGGAAGAGTATACATTTGTAGATGCATGGACTGGATTGAACACACTGAAAACTCATTCTACCAGTTTGTGGCTGGTCAGGCTAGCTAGCCAGTGTATGAGGGAAGATGGGAGCTGTAGTTCTACAACTTCTAGAGGGCTGCCGGTTCTCCAGCTCTGGTTTAAAATATTTTACAGACTTCAGAAATATAATCTCATTTCCCGGGAGCCATAGATAACTCCAGGTTTTGAGAGGCCTGGACCTATGTCCTTCTCCCAGCTGTTACCATATGGTTTGTCCCTTTGAGCCCAATCTACACGACAACCTAAAGGAAGAGAGCAAAGCAAGCAGCAGCCCCCCCCCTCGAGGCTGGCAGTGTGGGTCTTGGCAGATGCCCATGGATGCTGACCAGGGCCGTCTCAAGCATGTCAGGCACCCTGGCGCCGTGGTGCGGAGATCGCTCCGGCGACCCCACCATGCTACGTTTCTTGCCACAGCTGGTGGGCGGGTGCAGCGCGCAGCGCCCCCCTACCGGGCCGGCGCCCCAGCACCCCACACCATCCAGACTACCCCTAGAGCCGGCCCTGATGCTGACCTATGACCACAGGCCCTGATGGGAGCTCATCACAGCTAAAAATGCCAAGATATGTCTCTATAGTCAAACTTGTTCGTTCTACCCCATTAGATATAGCATGCCCGAAAAGGAATCTCCCAACATTTTCCTATACATTTCCAACCTGTACTGTGCCCAGGGCAGCAATCATCAACATGTTTGAATAATACAACTTAAAAGTGAAATTAAAACATAACGAAAGCAATTAAAAGCTATCTAAAAGCATTTTAAAAGCACCTTGGTTGCATTCCCTGTTCTCAAAATGTTATGCCTTCCAATCTCTCTCTCTCTCTCTCTCTCTCTCTCTCTCTCTCTCTCTCTCTCTCTCTCTCTCTCTCTCTCTCTCTCTCTCCCTCCCTCCCTCCCTCCCTCTCTCTCTCTCTCTCTCTCTCTCTCTGTGTGTGTGTGTGTGTTGTTACAATTAATACTGTAGCTGTTCAATGGTTAACAACTGCACTTTCTACAACACCAGTGGAAGGATATTATTTATCAAAGGATATAGTGTAATCTCTTGATAGTAAAAGATCAAAGATTGCCTCTTGCTTCAAATGGAATTATGATGCCATAACATTTGATATTGTTATAGCTGGTATCAATCAGTCCGACAGCAGGCTGTGCAGAAGGCTTTTCAGTCAATATCACTGACATGCTGGAACATCTGAAATACAGCAACTGACTGCCATGTACTTTGGATGGAAACTGGTGTGACTGAAAGAAATGAGAGATGGACTGAAGGGTTTATGTTCCTCACTGCAGCCATTTGGAAGTCCAGCATACCCATGCACTCCTAAGTCCCCCTAGAGAGTCTCACAAAGCAACTGCCTTTATAGGAATTTGGGCTTTGCTACATGCATCCATGATTGCCTAGTTGTGATGCGACTACCCTCCAGCCACATCTATCACTGCCTTCTCAGGAACCCAATAGTCAATGCCACCTATTTCCGAAACAGCCAAACCGAAGTCACATTGACTACTCCAGAGCTGGACTGCAGTTGATAGAGATCTCCCAAGGCATCTTTCCCCATTCCTCTGTATTTACTCTGTATTTGTCTGTTCTGCTACAATTCATCATCTGCCAAAAGCTATGTTATTCATCTTGCTGTCCACTGTGCTGAAATTATGTAACTTACTAATTGACACGGATAAGGACGCAAATGACATGAGTTGCATGGACATTATATTATTTCACCCCGTTCATTTCAATGCAACGGAAATTCAATGCAAAGGGGGAAGGAAATCTAATCAATTGCATATCATTTGCAGACTGAAAGCAACAAGAAGAGCAAATGCCAATTTTATTCTCTGGATTGATTTCCATTCTGTGCATATGGGATGAATAAGGGATAGTTGGCAATTTCTGCTCCCATTTCTGTTTTCGTCACAATTATATGAGACTCCTAGCAGTTGAAGAATGAATGAAATCTGCAACTGCAGTTGCGCTGAAATTCCTGGAGGTGTATCAGGACAGGAACCCACAATAGGCTTTGACCTTATGAGCTGTGACCCCAGGAGGGGGTTCAGTGGTTGTGTGGTTGTGATATTCGTTCCCCCACACTTACCACAGTTGTACAGGAAAGTGAGAATGACTCCTAGGCAGCTTGGTGTGCATGTGACAGAGCCTGGAACCCATGTCGGGTGCCAGTGAGAGAATATGATGTCCTAGTGCAGGCTTCTGTAAAACTTGGCAGGCCCAACAATTCCATCCCTTCATGAAAATTTGGGCGAGGGCTGGGGTTGTACTCTGAATAATCCCTCCGAGAAGCAACCATGTAAAGTGTGCAGCAGAGCAATAAGCAAAAATGTGACTCCGGTGTTCGCACATCGACTGTGAAAGCATCGTACGTACTCCCACACAGGATAACAGATCTGGAAACTGCTAGACAGATTTGCTCCTAACATCAGCTCATCTAAAGTCTTAAATAATTGACCATTTTCTTAGCAGATGAGTGCTGCACAGCTAATTTGTTGATCTTAAAATGACTGCACAGGCCAGGAATCCAGATGTTCGGAGGCTGCAGTCTGGTATTTCAACCCTTTAAAAAAATCGCCATTGATGCCCATAGCTGCAACTATGGTGTAATAACATCCCTGCAAAGTTGGCATAATGTGTGGGGTGTGCGGGTTTTTTGTTGTTTTTTTGCCATTCTATAAGTTTTAGAATCTGGCCACTCTAATTACATTCAAGATTCTGCACATTCGTGAGCACCCAGATGCAATGAATGTATATTTTTTTAAAAATATTGGACACAGGCTGTATACAGGGATACAACATAATTAGCAGTCTGAGGGGAGCCAGGAAATATGCTAGAGAGTCAGGTGAAGGATGAAACCCATAGCTGCCAAGTACCCCGTTTCCCCAGGAAACCCCCATTTTTACTTACCTTTTCCCAGTGGTCCCCCGTATCACTTCGTCTCCCGTTTTTCTCCGTTATTTTCTCCTGCTGGCGGCCATTTTTTTTCTTTCCGATTTGCCCTTCTATGGGCATCAAAAATGGCCGCCGCAGCTTCAAAAGTCGCATCTACGCATGTCCGGAAGTGCATAGACGCAACTTCCGGTGTCAGCGGCGGCCATTTTTGGTGCCCATAGATGGGCGGAGCGACACCGGAAGTTGCGTCGGCGCACTTCCTGACATGCGTACAAGCGACTTTCGAAGCCGGCGGTGGCCATTTTGGGTGCCCATAGAAGGGCAAAGCGACACCGGAAGTTACCTCGATCCAACTTCCGGTGTCACACGGCTGCCAGTCCTGGATTCTGCAGTCCGGGACTTGGAAGGTAAGATGAAACCAGGAATCAAAGCCAAAGAGCATACTGAAATACACCATAGCTAGGAAGGAAATTGTTGCGAGATAAAGTATATCTTATAGCCCATCCTTTGCAGGAGGTTCCAGTGACCAGGAGGGAGATGCTCCAGACCGCAATTCCATGGGTCACCACCATGGTGCAGCACACAGAGTTGAGAGTTCTGCCCTAGACAAGAAAGGATTGGTGTGCTTATCTGAGCACACACATCTCTATGGTTCAGAGTAAAAATGCACCTGTCACAGCTAATTGTATGGCATTAGAGTGCCACTACACATTCCTAAGGATGTTATAACCACTTGCTTTTTTATCTTTCTTGCATTGCAGAAATCATTAATAAGCTAATTTGCATTATTTAACACAGTCTCTCATAAATAAGCCCCCCAAAAGTTTCTAGACAGTAGGGGGCTGGCATTTCTGCAAAGGGTGTAGAGGAGCAGCTTTCCTTCCTCTGACCTGGTTTCTTGCAGAGGACGAATTCAGTGCTCCAACTTCTCTGACCAGCATGTAATTCCTAGTCATGTGTGGTTACCAGGCTAGCATTTACTTACAACGCTTATTTAACTGGCGATCCACCTAGATGATCAAGTTCAGTAAAGCCATGGCTTTGTCATTTTTCATCTCTGGGTATAATTGACTATGTCTCTCAAAACGCTAAAATTAATCATTCAAAAATTGATGGGTACATATAGGACGTAATTCTTCATTTTATGTTTAGAAACTACCCCCATTCCTAGAGCTGAAAGAGGTCAGCATTTGCTATGTGTTTTTCAACATCAGCATCGTTGGGCTGGTCACGTTGTTCGGATGCCTGATTATCATCTTCCAAAACAACTCCTCTATTCCGAACTTAAAAATGGAAAGCGTAACGCTGGTGGTCAACAAAGGAGGTTTAAAGACTCTCTCAAGGCAAATTTTTAAAAATGTAGTATAAACACTGACAATTAGGAAACACTGGCCTGCAAGCGCTCCAATTGGAGAACAGCCTTTACCAAAGTTGTCATGAACCTTGAAGACGCTTTAACTCAGGACAAAAGGGAGAAACAAGCTAAGAGTAAGGCTCGTTTGGCAAACTCTCACCATGATCAACTCCCACCCAGAAACTGATAAGACCGTGTTCATGGAAGACAATCTTACTCGGCTATGAGTGATTGCCAAAGAAGAAGAAGAAGATGAAGACGACGACATACTGCCCCTCAAATGTAAAATGTGAAAATTCAGATTTTGAATCAAAATACCACCTCAGAATTAGAATGCTTTATTCTTGGCATCTCCTGATTGTTTTCATAAAATATGAAAGCTCATAAATGCCTCAGCTGTGAAGCACTGCCCAATGCTAAATACCCACTATCTCTCCAAGACATATCTCTTGGAGAAACAGTTGGTTAGAGATCTGGTGGGAGCTAATTACTTTTGCAATGTAGCTCTCAGAAGACTTTAACACCAGCTTTCAGGGCCCATGTTGAAGGATGTGGTCAAATCCCTTCAGCTGAGCAGTTTCGTGACAGTGTCTTATTTCCAATGTTGTGCAATAGTAAATATTCCAGCTATCAAATGCTGTCAAGTCCTAAACAGAAGTACATGCCCCCTAGCAAATATCAGCTCCCAAATATATGGAAATAAAGTATCTTAAACCTAAATGCAGCTTTAAAATATTTGAATACTATTCGGGAAATCTTTGAGCACTGAAAGACGGCTTGGAAAACATTTGACATCAAAATTCTCATATCGGTTCTCTGCCCACCTTTTTCTGGGGAGGGGGAGTAAAAAAGCTATAAAACACTGCTTTATTCATTTACAGATTTCTTCATGTATAGATGGGGAACTTCTGAACCTGCTGTTGAACGCCAGCCCCTATCAGTCCCTGCCAGCATGACCAATGGTCCAAGATTACAGGAACAGGACTCCTACAACTTCTAGAGGGTCACAATTTTAGCCAAGCCTTTCTTTCCATGATGGACCTCAAGGTAATTCAGGGTTGCCCCATGTCAGCAGTGCCATTTTTGCCGTTTTCCCATTAAAATAGCTCAAAGGGGGCTTTTTCTTTCTTTCTTTTTTTGGAATTTGGCCCAAAAAGCTCAACAATTTTTCTGTCTGGATTTTCACTGTTTGAAATATGGCAGATCTAATATATACTGGGTTCCCATGTGGGTTCCCATCCAGGAACTAACCACACCAACACCTGCTTAGCTTCAGCCAGGTAGCTGTATCAGACACCTTCTGATACTATCCTTCACATTAATACAGAATCACCAATCGCTTGTGCAGGGTGCGACGAACCCCCTCGCTGACGTTGCCAATAGATTATGAGATGAAAGGGTACATGGGTAAAGCAATCCCCACTCAATTCCTTACGCCTTAAAATAAACCCCTCAATTCTGGGCTTCTCAGTAAAGAGAGTCTAATTCCAGCTTTCATTGCCTGATCTCACAAACACTCAGGGCTATTTGAATGAACAACCACTTGCCTACAGAACAGGGACTCCCTCAACTCAGATCCCCACTGTATCAGTCTGCCTTATCACCCTGGCAAACTTGTGGCACTCTAGGTTTTCACCATACTGCCCTTCCTGTGTGACTCTAGGACACAAACTATCCCCTTTTCCTTAGGTAAATTTTTCCCTTTTCTGAGTCTCCGCCTCGGTGAGTTTTAATACGCTGCTGGAATAACCAAGAGGATACTCTTTGGCACAAAAAGAAGATGAATTTTATTTTCTTGAGAACATAGGTTTTTCTTTTCTTAACGATGCATAAGTTTACAAGCTTAGTTACAGTTATACATTAACTCTGTCAGACTTTAACTTCAAGTTATCCTAAGCCTAACCTAAACCACCACTATCCTGGCCCCACACCCTTCTTCTTCCCTCTTCGTCACCACACTCCTCCTCTTCCAACTGCCAAAACGGTTATTCCCTCCTTTTTAAACCGGACACTGTCCCGCCTCCTAAAGATGCGCTGTCAGTTAAGATGGAAGTGGATTAACTCTTTCTAATCCAGGGTGTAATAAATCTTCCATCCTGGGGCTAATCCGTTACATAGGGAAGTGTGGGGGGGCAGGATTTGTTTATGTGGTTATTTTAACACAGGGGATGCAAAAACCCCAAGACTGGCAGTGCTACAAATAATCTGACTGGAGGCCTCAATGGGCAGCTCCAGCCATTACCCACAGCTGCACGCCCATGAAATTGCACTTGGTCAAAATAATTGCAATAAAGCCTTGACTCGCTTGCTCTCTGCAACAGGATTTGAGCATCCATGTACAGTATATGTGTTCAGCTTTTCTTTTCTCAGAACACTCAGTAACAAACAGAACTGAATAGATTAGGAAACCTTTTCGATTCTCATGCTCTCATCCCCATGCTTTCGGAAGGGGAATTGACTGTACTTCATACAAAATGCGCTTGTCTTACAATTTCCCCGTCTCTTTATACTCTGGGTTGAAATAACCACATAAGTATTTCCCAGGCAGGTACTAAAATACTCTCCCCACCACCACCACCGAAAATACAGAATTCTCAGAGAAGGACATTCCTGTCCCTTATGCATAAAACATGTATGCATATTCATCTCAAACATTTGGGGGGGAAATTGTACCAGTTATAATTAGCATGTTTTGTGCATCTATTTTCTTTGCTATTAAATAACAAATGTGTAGTAACCATAGCAACTGAAACCATCACATGGTGCTGGTGCTATTTTGGGGATAACATAAGTACCTTTCTTAAAGAAGCATTCACACCTCTGAGCTATGAATTTTAATAATTTTCAAGGAAGAATATCTGGTGTGATCATTTTTTATTCATTTTCCATCACACTAATTTAATGTAGAATGCATTCTCCCTCTCCCTCCCTCCCTCCCTTTCTTTCTCTTGTCCATCGACTACTCTTTACTATTGATTTCTTTTTCATTTTTTTTATTTGTGGGGGAGAAAGTGAAAAGTACTGTGTGTGTGTGTGTGTGTGTGTGTGTGTGTGTGTGTGTGTTTTAAACCCTGATGTGGAACAATGCAATAATCTGATGGTTTTCTCTGATTGCAAACAGGGGCAGAAAAACCTAAGGCAACATAGAAGGGGCATAATTAGCTGAAAGGCTTTGAATAATTTACATATTTGTCTACATGTCACATAGATAATTTCCATATCTCAGCGATGAAAATGGCAGATGGAAAGACTTCTGCAAGCAAACGTTCTCGTGTTAAACTCGGTGCAAGGGACACCTCGGGGCTCATCTTTTCAACAGCGATGTCCAACGTTTTTATCAGTCATGTCACAGAGGAAGTTTATTACGTTGCAGTGCTCCGGGTGTGAAAAAGAAGAAGAATCCAGCTTTTGCAAAATTTCTTCATCTGCACAACCATGAAAGTTACAGGAGGGCCCTGACATAAGAACATATGAGCCAATGGCCCATCTAGCCCAGCATCCTGTTCTCACAGTGGCCAACCAGATAACTGTGGGAAACCAGTAAGCAGGATTCAATCGCAAGAGCCCTCTCCCCTCCTGTGATTTGCATTGCTGCCTCCAGCTGTAGGGCAGATGGTAAGTATCATAGCTAGTAGCCCTTGGTAGCCCTCTCCTCCATGAATTGGTCTGATCTTTTAAAGCCATCCAGGTTGGTTGGCCATCATCAACTCCTGTGGGGAATGAGTCCCATAGTTTCACTATGCATTGCATTAGAAAGTACTTTGTTTTATCCATCCTGAATCTTCCAACATTCAACTTCATGGGCTGCCTATGAGTTATAAGAGATAGAGAAAAGCTTCTATCGACTTTCTTCAGGGCATGCATCATTTTATAAACTTCCATCATTTCACCTTTTACTTGCATTTTCTTTAAATTAAAAGAATCCCAAACCCTGCAACCTTACTTCATAGGGGAATCACTCCATCCCCTTGATTATTTTGGTTCTCCTTTTCTGAACTTCTTCAGAAAACATCGGTCGGAAGGTTGTCCCACCTTCGATGTAAAAAGGAATGGGTACAAACTGGAGACGGGAATCGCATGATCTCCTTTCTTGCACACGGGCAGGCTTTCAAATGCACCAGTGAAAACTGGAGGGGGAATTGAGTGGGGGCCATGATAACACTCAGTTCAAACGCCCATAATCTTTTCAATTACAGAGACTCACACAGTAATCTCTATTCAAAATAAGTAACTAATAAACAACAATGATGTGTCATTTAATTGAGGATCAAAACCAGCAGTATAACATGCACTAGCTCATATAATGTGATCACACCCTTGGCTTGTATTTGGCTGCAGAGGAATGGAGTCCTGTTTCTCTCCAGGTGATACTTTGACTCTCTTCTGGACTATACTTGTTCTATTTTGAGATCCTAATTGCCTTGGACATATTTTTTGCCTAAGCTCCTGCCTTAAATCTTTCCCTGCATTGTTGTCTAGATCTGAGACAGCTTAAGTCATCTTAGGATACGAGCTACACTTGAATCTAGCCAACGGTAGTATGACTGTATTGGTTATCCTGGAGCTCTCAATGGGATTTGACCATGGTACCCCTCTGGTCCACCAGGCAAGGATGGAGTTAGGGTAAAACCATGATAGTTCTCCTTTCCTTGGGTGGCAGTTTCAGAAGGTAACACTAGGTGCCTCCTGTTCGGCACTTTGACCACTGGTGGATGGTGTCTCTCAGGGATCAGTTATGACCCCCATTTTATTTAATATCTTCATGAAACTTCTGGGAGGGGTCATCCAGAATTTTGGGCCCCATTGTCACCAGCATGTACACAACATTCAGCTCTATTCCTTGTTTTTATTTATTACCAGGAAATATGCTTATGCTCTGAACTCATTCTCAGGAAGCTTAATTCAGACGAAGCTTCTAGTGGATGGAAGGTGGACTCCGGAATAGACAAGCAACCTGTTTTGTATTGGGGTAGCACTCATCTTGAAGAATCGGGCTCTTGGATTTGATTTTCTACTGAATGATGAGAGTTGGCTGCAGTCAGGAGTGCCTTGGCTCTGGTACAGCTGGTGTGCCAACTGCACCCAATCCTGGTGAGACCAGAATTGGCCATGGCAACATGTGCCTCAGTTACACCTTTGTAATACATTGTTGCAATGTGATCTACATATGACTACCTTTAAAGACTCTTCGGAAACTTCAGGTGGTTCAGAATTTGGAAACAAGCATGTTTGTTCCAATGCTCACCCATAGGACCATGCGACACATATCCAGCAGCAACAGAATTGGTTCCCAGTTTGGTTTTGGACACAATTAAAGTGTCTTTGATTAGACCTTAGATACCACCTCCTCCTCCCATAGCAGCCTGCCTTCTCCCCAAGATTGGATGGACAGGTATTTCCCTCTGTCCCACCCAAGATGGAACCCTGGGCTTTCTGAGTGGCCACACCCACAATGTGACCCTCCTTGCCTCAGGAACCTCAGCTGGCTTCCTCTCTTGCTCAGCCCAGGAGTTGATAAATACTTTATTCTTCTGATTCTGGCAGGCTTTGCGTAACCAGATAGATAACATTTTATTTATTTATTCTTATATTTATCTGATGAGCCTGACTCTGATTTATCTTACATTGCTTGATTTGATTATTGTTATTTTATTGTGAATCGGTGACTTTAATCATTGTAAGGTACCCTGAGTAATGTGTGTGCTTTAGATGGTGGGATATAAATTCCTAAATAAGTAGTCGCATAGATAATCTTCCTTAGCTCATTGCCAAGGACTAAACCTACATCTAACCCTTTATCTATTCATCCCAGCCCTAGAAATAACTATGGTATTTTTCCGAGTATAAGACGATTTTTATTATTTAAAATCTTATACACAGATGTGCGATTGGTGGCAGCCACGGGCAGGAGATTGTCAGCGGCAATTGGGCGGGTGATTGGTGGCTGTGGCAAGGCCTGCTGACAATTGGCTGCTGCTGCTGCAGCAATTGGGTAGGTGATTGGCAGATATTGGCAGCGAGCGGGCAGATGATTGATGGCTTCGGCGAGGCATGCAATTGACAGTGGCAGTTAGGCGGGTGAGAGATTGTTGCCAATCCCCACCCCCACCCCCAGGAAAAGCTCAACAACTCTGAGCAATCTACTCCCATTTCCTTAATTTTGGGTCCCAAAAGTAGGGATCGTCTTATACATGGGGGCTTGTTATACATGGTAAAATACGGTATATTGCCTGTGTAAGACAGATAATCTCGTCTTATGCTAGGACAAAGCATGGGCGTACCCAGGATCAAAACTAGGGGGGGCAAGGGGAGGGGCCAAGGCACAGAAGGGGAGGGGCCACAAAGTGGGCGGGAACGGCGAACTCACGCTCCGCCGGGCTGTGCCCCTCCCTAGCAGCAGGGCTGGTGGGCGGAGGCGGAGCCCAGCCCAGCGGAGCGCGCGTTCGGCATTCCCGCCCACCGCGCCGCGCTCCCTGGTTCCCCGCCGCGCTTGGCCTTGCCTGAGGGCGCGCCGGGGAGCTGGAGGGAGGGTGCGGCGCGGTGCGGCGGGAATGGCGAACTCGCGCTCCGCCGGGCTGTGCTCCGCCTCTGCCCACCAGCCCTGCTTCTAGAGTAGGGCAGCTGCCCTAACTTGCCGCATGGTGGGTACGCCCTTGGGACAAAGTGTTCTCTAAAGATACTTTCATGCATCACAAGGAAACTTTTGTAGTGGAAGCAGTTGTGACTTCTAGATGCTCTTTTCATGTTCCCGTCAGCGGTGCTGTTTTGGTAGAGTAAGGAAGCAGACCTTCTTCTTCTTCTTCTTCTTCTTCTTCTTCTTCTTCTTCTTCTTCTTCTTCTTCTTCTTCTCTGTCTTCTCTGTCTGTCTCTTTTAACTACATGGTAAGTCTTAAGTGAACCATATGAAACACTGCTCTCCTGTGCTAAACACAGAGATTGCATTGTCTGCATACTACATTGGAAGAAATCTTCATTCAGCTCAATGGGACCCATGTCAGACAGGCATAGGATTGAGCAACTATTGTTATAAACAGTTGAATGAACAAATGTTCTAGGTATATCAGAGACATAAGCCTGAAAAACAACGGGCCCTTGCTTGCCCTGTGTTGCCAACACTGCTGTACCTCAACCTGCAATAAGATGGTACCTTCTCAATGTAATGTTCACAAAGAGTGTCTTCTCCAGAAAAGGGCATCTACTTCCTGTGAATGTGCAAAAGGAAATTGTCCATCTCCCATAGACCGTGAGGCCCAGGTACATTGCAAACTCACACATGATCCACTTGGATGAAGATGTGCAATTAGAGAAGCAGAGATAGAAAAATCACAGGCAACCGCCCTATGGCTGTTCGTCTAGAGCATGCAAAGCCACCATCAGTAATTAAGTTCTGTGTTCATCTGCTGGATCCATTTCTCCATATCCATAGGCCCCTTCCACTAGGCCCGCTCCAAACATTCCCCAGTTTCAGGTTTTTAGGCTGAAAAATAATTATTTCAGTACAGAAGAAACATTTTTGAAGAATTTAGAATGTTCAGTTCAGTTCAGTTCAGTGCCATTGGTTTCATGTGTTATCTACTGCTTCCTTCTTTTTCTTGGATTAGGCACATGGGCTATCCCAGACAACTGGGAAATCTTTATTTATTTATTTACTTATTTATTATCTGTTCATGCCACTATTCAGTAAATGCCCTATGGTGGCTTGCAACCAGTTAATAAAAGCAAGAGTCATAATTTTAAAATGCAGGTGGAAACAATAATATTATTTTTTTAACCAAAGAACAATCAAATAGATAAAAACAGCAGGGTGCAGCAGCTATAAGAAACCATGCAATTTAGCAGAACACATAATAATAATATTGAATGGGATGGGGGCAGTTAATGGGTTTATTCCATTAGTAGGGAAAGAGCTGACTCATTCCTGGCTGAATCTTGTGACTTCCTTATGTGTGTTAAGCACACAACTTTGTGTGTAAAGGGGCTTGGATTACAGCACTGGTTGGCTGCTGTTGCTTGTTATCAGGAAGGAAGGGATTGTTGTGGAACTGTGGAGTTATCTGAACTCCACTTTGAGAAGTGCTTGTCTGAGAAGACTTGGAGAATTACCGGACTTTGGGACTCAGAGAACTCTAACCTGCTGCAGGACTATGTGTGAGTTGATTTAGAATTTGTGGGTGGATTTTGTTCAGTAAGTACAGAAACTCCTCAGGGAGCAGAGGGAGAAAAGCCTAAATGTAACCTGTAAATAGTGTGCAAATATAGCGTATCTTGTGTGTACTAAGTGAAACAGCTCTGCTTAAAACAACACTGTTTTGTGTTGGTGAGCTTAACCGCTTTGCTGAAGCTTCATACACAGAGAGAGAGAGTGATAGAGAGCATGGTTAGTGGGTGAAGATAAACACATACCCCAACACCTGGCTGCATGATGATGTGGACAAATCAATATAACTGAGAGAAACAGCAATGCTTTTAGATCAGTTAAATAGGTGATCCTAGTGAAAAAGAGGATTATGGAATGACTGGGATGATGTCACAACAATACACAGCCAATCAGAACTAGCGATGCAGACATGCTACTGACAACATGTGAAGTTAACTGAAAATAAGTGCAAGAGAGCAGAAAGTAATTGAATGCATGAACAAGTGTCCTTGCCCAAAAGATGTTTTTCAGCACTTCCAAAAATGTGCATAACAATTGTTAGTCGTTTCAGCTCAGTCCTGCCTTCTAACTTCAGTTTTACCGTGTTTCTCCGAAAATAAGACACCGTCTTATATTTATTTTTCCTCAAAAAAACCACACTATGGCTTATTTTCAGGGGATGTCTTATTTTTTCCTCCTCCTGCTGCTGCAGCCGGCGTTGCTGCTGTGCCTATCACTATGTCTTATTTTCGGGGTATGGCTTATATTCCATGAATGCTTAAAAATCCTGCTATGGCTTATTTTATGGCTATGTCTTATTTTTGGAGAAACAGGGTATCTGCACTTTTAGGAATCAAATGTTGTTTCACTTGACTCTGTAATTCTGCTAAGAACTTTTTGAAAGTTAGTCAACTATGCTGTAAAGCAAGTGTGGGAATTTTGTTGGACTACAACTCCCATCATCCCTGACTAGGGATTCTAAGTAATTTTCCAATAATCAACACTCAATGCAAGCTCTGGAATATTCGTTACTAAAGAATGTGGGAAGAAGAAAGGGACACCTCAAAATTACTGTGGTACCACAAGACAGATGATCCCCGGAGCGCATGCAAATAACTACTTGATGACATGCAATGAATAACAGTAGCAGTACAGTAAACAACAGTAGCCATTATGTAAGCAACAATAGCCATAGTTGCAACACTGTCAAGAGGATCGAAAGCAATCATGTTATTTTCACAAACCACCAGATTGGGCTGAGCCACAATGGACCAAGTTTGAGTTATGATCAGAGCTTGATCTGAAGACGGACAGGATCAGAACAGCAAACCCCAACCCCTGGCCATTGGCCATGTTGACTAGGGCTTTTGGGGGTTGGAGTTCACATACAACTGGAATGCCATAGGTTTCTCACTACTATTGTCTAGTTCATGCATAAATATTCCACTGTGTTATTAGTACTCTCCCCCCCCCCTTAGAGTTAAGGGCATAATAACCAAGTAGATCTATATGTATATTTACAATCCTCTTCTATGATCTTCTGTAATAGCCCTACCTAAGCCCATTTCACATCTACGTTGATCTGTACGTTCTTTAAAGGTTCTATCTGAAACCATATATATCCAGCACACAAGTATTATAGTAGCTCTCAATCATTTTCTTCATCATGGTTAGATCTCTTAACTGACAATATCTTTGTAATTTCAGTATTTGAAAAATCCTTTTTACCAAGCAGTCGCATTCTGGAAACAGCAGAAATTTTGTAGAGGTTAGCATCACCGTCTCATTTGGAAGAATTGAAGTTTGGAACCTTTATGGGAAAGGCAACAGATTGCTGCAATAATGGAGGTTGTTTCTACCCATTATATGGAAATTGAATACGTCTCAACATTGGCAGTCCCCATCTGTTGGCATCTGCAGCGTTTCGCCCATTGTAACTGCAAAGAGTAAAATTTAATTGCAAATTTTATTCCAGGCTGCAAACATTATGCTTAAAAAGCAAAGGGCCAGTCCGTGCAATCCAGAGAACTCGAGCGAGAGGAAATGGTCTGCATGCTCAACTCTGTGAGGCAATATCCAAAAAGTCAGTCCCACTGAGCAAAATGGGACTGCTAAGGAAGTATGTGCAGGTTGCAGCCTGATACAGGCTTACACAGTAGCCTGTCCAATGAGCCATATCCTCTGCTAAGCTAAATACCACACCCAAGGGATACTCCATCAGATTTAGCTTCAACTATGTACGAGCACAAAATCACTATCATCTAACTCAGGGATGGGGAATATCGTACCTGGGAACCAAATGCGGTCCTAGGCCCTTTTAAGTCTAGCCATTTAATTTACTGAAATTGGGAATGCTTCAATGCATTGTGTATGTTTAATTCTGGGATGTTCCCTAGTACCTCTTGTGCGTTTGGCTAACTTTAGTCACATGGGAGGTATCTTATTACGTTCTCCCTTTTGTTCTGTGTGTGAGTGACTTGACTGCAATGGCTGCATCTCCGTGAACACTGAAGAAAAGGCAGTGTTAGATAAATGCAATAGAGGAGTGGAGTGCTAATGTTTCTGTGTGAATGTATGTGATGGAAAGAAGTACAAAACTTGATGTTCTTCCAAAGAAGCAGTAAGCAGAAGTCTGCTGGAAGGAGAAAGTGGAGATGTCTCAGAAGCAACTGCATTGCCTATCTGGATAAAGTACAGAAGGCTGAGTGCAAGGACTGGAAAGAGAGAAAGACACTGTTTGAAGGCTTAAGGAAGAAGCTGTAATCTTCAACTAGGAAAAATTAAGCCCATGCTTGGATAAACACGTGAATGTAAATACTTTGCATATACTGTATTCTTCTTTAGCTATATGTTCTGCAAGTAAAAGCTTTTGAATATTTTAACAAGGGTTTGGACATTGTTTAAATTTCAAGAAAAGAGTCAGCATTGCACAGGTTTTGGCTTCCAGGCTGCACTTTAGCTACTTTGCCAAGAGGCCCGTCTGTCTGGCCTTTGAGACTCTAGCAAGGGCACACTCTTTCTCCTTGAGCATTTTCGCATTGCAGAAATATGTCCCTGAACTCTGATAGCGCTTCTCGTTTGTCTGGATGGAGGATAAATAGTGGTTTGTAGGTGTAGAAACTACAAAGATAGTATTCTCAATCATTCCTGTGCCCACTTTCACCTCTGGCCCCAGTCATGACCAACATGTGCCCCACAAAAGGTCCCCCAGAATGGAATTCAGCCGTCAGCCTGAAATGTGTTTCCCATTCCTGATCTAGCTATTACAACCCCATGTCAAGAAAAAGAACTCACTATACAGGTCTGAGGCAGCATTTCTTAATTCATGAAATTTAACTGGAAGTGCCATGGAATACATTGAAACGATTTGAAGTTGTTTTGGTGTGTGTGTGTGTGTGTGTGTGTGTGTGTGTGTGTGTGTTTTATAAAGCAAACCATCTGAGAAGTGTGATGCTAAGAATTACCTGCTTCCCAATTCTACAAGCAGATAAAAATGTTTAATGGGGTATAGTTGTCTCATATTTATTTTTACTCCTCAAGAATGCATTCCCATCACTGATCTGGAGAAAATAGAACATATAAATCATGCCTGGAGATAAATGTAGCAGACTAAGAAGCATTCCCAGTTTGGGCTGAAAATTTTGAAACTGTTCAATATAAGCAAGTACAAAATGACACAAAGCAACGATTATTTGATGTTTGGGGTGGGGATTTCTTTTTTAAAAAAATGACAAGATTTGGCAGCTATAATTGAAAACCATGGAAAATAATGTTCTCTTGGCATTATAGCCACAAGCTCCTCTTTTCCATTCTTAAGGTTGGCTTGCCACATTTCTGCATCAATTTACAAAGTTGCTTTTAAGTCCCCGTGAAAATTTGTCACCACTTTAGTGTGCTTTCTCCCGTAGGAATTTTTGTATGCAATTCTTGCTCAGTGTACACATTCTGCAAGCAATCTCACCTCATTATAATGTGTTTCAGTATGTCCTTTTCCACAGATCTATGCATCTTACATATATCTGCATTTCTGTATGCATTTTTAGAGATAACTGCATCTCAGTTCAGATCTTTTCAGAGAAGCAAATTAAACAGGCTTGCATTAAATGTGAACAGAACTGAATTCTCCCCAATTCCTACTCATAGAAGGGACATGTATGATCTGCCTTAGAATGAGGTGGAACAGGGCCGGTAGGCTGGGTGGCGTGGGGTGCCAGGGCGCCGGGTTGGCAGGGGGGCGCTGCACGGCAAAGCCGTGTGGAAGCCGCGCTGCGCCCGCCCACCCACCAGCTGCGGGAAGAAACGGGGCGGGGCGGGGGTGCTGGAGCTATCCGCGCACCATGGCACCAGGGCGCCCGACCCGCTTAAGACGGCCCTGAGGTGGAACCACCTTGGCTGGAGAAGTTGGATTTATTTATTTGATTTCTGTATTTGCATTGACCTTTCCTCCATCATGGAACCAAAAACTGTGTGCATGTAGTTCTCAGGTGGTTACCCATCCAGACCCTGACCAGACCTAGACCTGCTTAAACTTCAGCAGTTTTGTTGGTCTATTGCACCTTCAGATCACAAACTGGATGGTCACTTATCAGGGATGTTGTAGCAATGGTTTTCAGGGGTTGAACCAGAAGGTCCTTTGAAGTCACTTCCAACCAGGGATGGATCTATTAAGAAATGAATGATGCTTAAGCTTCAGGGCCCCTAATCCTGGAGGAGCCCCACATGTGACTTTAGTCCACATTGCATTAAAAAATTGGGTCTAGTAAACCCAATTTGAATCACATGACTTGAATTTTTGCTGTATATATTTCAACAACCCCAAAGTTTGAGAGTCAGTAGCACAGAAGGAGGTGGTTAGCAAGGACAATGATTACTTCAAGAGCGGCACACAACAGTCTCTTTGGCTGGGAAGAAAAATGGGTCATGGAAACCTGCTTTCAGTCCATAATAAAGGAAAGCTTGATTTAAACGGTGGCGTGTGCTCCGCTTTACTAACAAACTTATCAGTGAGCCATAAGCTGTGTTACTTTTTTTTTTAAAGCATGACATTTAAGATCAGTGTGAGTTTAAATTTTAATGAAAGGGCACTGAGCATTAATAGTTTCCTAGTTCCCATTTTGTTCATGGGATGGATGGGGGGTGGGGATAATACAAGGGAGATTAAAAAAAGAATGTTAGGAGTTCAACTACACGTAATAATTAGGAAGGACACTTATTTCCAAATGTGAAGAAGCTGACAGTAAGAAAACGATAAGGAATTCAACAGCACAGTGAATTATAAATGTCAAATTATTAGGATGCTTGTAAAGAAGCATGTAGCTATTAAGAACTAGACTCGATGTTTCTGGGAAGCCTTGCTCCCTTTATCATCACTTTAAATCTCTCGGCGGACCCCTGTCACTCATTGTCACATTTCTGGTGTAAGATAATGAGACATATGTCAACTAAGTGTCCAAAACTGCTGGATTTTGTGTGGGGTTTTTTTTTAGGAAGGTTTTTTTTTTCTTTCCAGGGCACACCAATATATTTCCATATTTTGAAGAGGCCTGTAGGAATACTAGCCAGGAGGAATCCTTGCTTTCTAGAATTCAATTACAG
The DNA here is from genome assembly GCF_965207765.1 of Zootoca vivipara. Taxonomy (NCBI): domain Eukaryota; kingdom Metazoa; phylum Chordata; class Lepidosauria; order Squamata; family Lacertidae; genus Zootoca; species Zootoca vivipara. The sequence goes on along the minus strand of NC_142590.1, from coordinate 22,374,123 downwards.
CATGTTTGCCTCTGATGTGCTACATGTTTTGCTTTCATCACCAAGAACACGGTTTTTAAAGGGGATCAAGCAGGATGCACTTATTTGCTGATGGAGGCCCCAGTCCGGAATTAAATTGCACATACCAAAGCATCTCTTTTGGAGCAGGTTTTCTAAGTGCCAGGGCAATTCACACCCACGCTATCAAACAGCAGCTTATTCCATCGTAAAATACGTCTGCATCGTCCACACACTGCTGGGGGAGTTAACACTTTGCAAGGCACACCTACGGGATAAAGTCATTTAGTGCTGGAGAATAAATGACAGCTGTTCGAGATCGTCAGAGTCCACGGACTTGGTGGACCAATTATGCACTGCCTAAACAAGTAGAAATGCATTTACCAAAAAGAAAACAACAGGTTTGCACGTGCCAATCGGTATGGAACAGAACCAAATGGAGCAATAAGTACTATAATTAAACAGAAAGGCATATGCAAGATCAATCAGCTTAGTGGAGAAGGCTGTGCCCAGGCAACCTGTATGGTTGCCTGGCCCAGGTGCTCACTGTGGATGGATGGGCAAATTCAAGGCCGTCCCTGCTCTCCCTTATCACTCTGTATCAGACAGAAGATTCTTTCTACTAGAGCGGCCAACCCATAGGCCTAATTTGGCTTGCCAAGCTTCCTCATTTGGCATGTGTCAGCCCGTCATCCACAGTTGAAAGCAATATCCTTCTGAATACTAGTTGCTGGGAGCTGCAGGAGGCTTCCTGCAGGCATCTGGTTGGCCACTGTGAGGACGAGATGCTGGACTAGTGTGGGATATATACACAGAGCAGTCAAGTCCAACATTTCCTGTTTGCTAGAATGGGCACACAGAGGAATGTGGCTCCAATAGGAAGGACTTCCTTTTTTATAATATTTTTATTAGTTTTTTGTATAAACACAAACAAAACACAACATTATATATATATTTTCTGTCCCTCCATCCTCCCTTCCCCCACCAGTCCACTTCTGCCACCAGTAAGACCAGTAGGCGTTGAGAGCCGAAGGGATCCATTTTAAGGCTGAGTTCGTCCTCCCCCCCACTCCTCCACCCCCAGCCCCCCCCCCTGCCACCAAGAGGCCAGGTGTGGAAGAGTAGCATGGTTTGGATTTCCCCCAGCTATTCCTTGAACACACACATATAAAACAAACAAATAATTTTACCAATTCTTGTAACTTAACATTGTACTTATGGGTTCCTCAGATCTCTTCTTCCTGGTCTTCATAATTTCTTAACATAATTATGGTGGATTTTCTATTCATAATTAAAATCTTTTCCTTTAAATATTCACATTAACAGGAAGGACTTCCTGTCATACCTGTGAGAGCCACCTCTTTTCTGGGTGTAACCAGGTAGATGGGCATGACCAGTGCTTTCTTTCTGGGGGTACGCAGGGGTTTCCACAAGAAAGGTGGCACCACAGAGAAGGAAGCAGAAGTGGAAGTGGAAGTGGAAGTGGAAGTGGAAGTGGAAGTGGAAGTGGAAGTGGAAGTAGAAGAAGAAGAAGAAGAAGAAGAAGAAGAAGAAGAAGAAGAAGAAGAAGAAGAAGAAGAAGAAGAGTTTGGATTTGATATCCTGCTTTATCTCCTAAGGAGTCTCAAAGTGGCTAACATTCTCCTTTCCCTTCCTCCCCCAACAACAAACACTCTGTGAGGTGAGTGAGGCTGAGAGACTTCAGAGAAGTGTGACTAGCCCAAGGTCACCCAGCAGCTGCATGTGGAGGAGCGGGGATGCGAACCCGGTTCACCTGATTATGAGTCCACCGCTCTTAATTGGTGAGGGCACCAATTTGCAGCAATGTATAACACATCTGAGGCAACTTATGCATCACTGATCATGAGAAGAAACCATCCAACAAGAGATCTCACAAGTGGAGAATAAAGGTTTCATAAAGATGAAATTACCCAGAAAAAATATGGCTGCCTAGCACCAGACAGATTAAACAAGGCCTACCTAAGCACAACTGAATTAACATTGTGTTGTGGGATCAGCCATTCCATTCTGGTTCTTGGTGGAGGGAAAGAGTTGAGACAGTGTCAGTGTAATGCTGTGTCATGGACAGAGATCCATTCATCTCTTCACCTCCCCCCCCCCCCAAAAAAAGGCTCACGGTAGCTGTTGGTCAGTGCTTCTTCAAATCACTTGTCTGCAAGGAAGAGAAGGCTGTCAAACACAGTACTATCAAATGTGCTGAAGCAAATGCTTGTTTCGCTAAAAGGATTTGATCATATCAACCTCTTGGGACAGCATGTCTGACCTCCCCCCCTCCACCGGCCTATTGTGTACTTCAGCTCAGTCACAGCTGAGCTGATAGCAGCTGACAGTGGAAAGACTTTCCATTGATGAGAGTCAAATGTTTCCCAACACTTATTGGTGATAATCAGTCACACATAACATCTGGGGTCAGGAGGAGGAGCTGTGTGTGTGTGTGTGTGTGTGTGTGTGTGTGTGTGTGAGAGAGAGAGAGAGAGAGAGAGAGAGAGAGAGAGAGAGAGAGAGAGAGAGAGAGACTAGCAGGCCAGTGGACTGAGGTTGTTTCTAGACTAGAAGAGAGTTTGGAAGGTAAACAAGGCCTGGTATAATTAGATGGAGAAGTCCTGAGGTGCTGAAATAGGGTTGAGTGGGGAAATTAAGCTACTGTAGATGGCCACATTCTTTTCTGGGCAGCCTTGGTGTCATGGACTGGTGGAACACAAGGGAATGGTGGGAGAAACCACCAAGGGGAGAAAGCTCAGAGCCTGGGGAGTGGTGGTGGGACGATGATGAGTGGTCAGATGAAGAAGACTAGGAAGAGAAGGTGTTGGAAGCTGAAGAGGTAACAGGGCTTCATGAGTTGGGAGAGTCTGTGGCAGAGAGAAGTCCAGAATCAGTGGGAGAAGCTGAAGCACGAGAATGCGAAGAAGGGAGCCAAGGGGCAGAGATGAGTCAGACTGGTTAAGAGTCACAGGTGTCTTCTCCCTCCTGTTGTGACAAGCTCCCCTTCCCCAGGGTCTTCCACAACCAGAAGAGGCATGAAAAGGGTGGAGGAGAGGTTGGCAGGAATGGATACCGTACTACTGATTGACCAGCGGTGGTGGTGCTGAGGAAACGGAGTGATCATTTCTCCTCTGCCTGCCTGCTTAAAGGTAAAGGGACCCCTGACCATTAGGTCCAGTCGTGATCAACTCTGGTGCTCATCTCGCATTATTGGCTGAGGGAGCCCGTGTACAGCTTTCAAGTCATGTGGCCAGCATGACTAAGCCACTTCTGACGAACCAGAGAAGCACACGGAAATGCCGTTTACCTTCCCGCTGGAGCGGTACCTATTTATCTACTTGCACTTTGTCATGCTTTCGAACTGCTAGGTTGGCAGGAGCTGGGACCAAGCAATGGGAGCTCACCCCGTCGCGGGGATTTGAACTGCCGACCTTCTGATCAGCTAGCCCTAGGCTCTGTGGTTTAACCCACAGCGCCACCCGCGTCCCTACCTACTTGCTTAGCAGGTGTCAATTTCCCCTTTAGCATAAAAGGCTAGTATCTTCTATTTCCATGCTGGACATGACTAGTTGGCGAGTAAGGCTTGCCATAATGGCTAGTGTGAAAACGCAGTGCAACTCTTAGCTGGCTACTGTTTTGCAGGAGAGTCGGTAAATTTATAAGGCTGCAATACACAGAGCTTTAAAAATGCCCAGTGCTTCTCTCACACATTATCCCCATAATCCTTACCCTAATATAACAATGGGTGCAGATATTATTATACAGTACTCATTTTGCAGCTAGGAAGGGAAGGAGACATAGTAGGGGCTTTTTTGCCTAAGGCCGCCAAGGGAGTTTTGGGCTATGTTAACATTTGAACTGAAGAGTTCACTGCTCACATCTCACACTCTGGACCACACGCTGCATGTTTTCCTATCTCAGGAGAAAGGCTACTGTGACACTCAGACCACAAGGGTTTGGAATTCCTGGTTAACACGCAAAGTTTAAACAAGGTGAGATTCTGTTTAGTCACATGAGCAAAAATCATAGGGGTGGATCTAAGCTAAATTCAAGTCCAAGAAGCCGAAAACAGAGAAAACAGAAAACAAGGGCTGGGGGCTGTAGTTCCATGGCTGCACACCATACATTTCAGGTGCATTTAAAGCACATTACTTTCCCCAGAGTCTCCTAGGAACCATAGCTCACCCCACAGAGATCTATGATTTCTAGCAAACTACAATTACCAGGATTCTTTGGGGAAAGTCAAGTGTTGTGTACTCTGTCTTAGGCTGGAAGCCTTACTACATATATCTGGAAGGGAAGTTCCATTGAATTTAATGGGCTTCGGGACCCAGGGATGAGGGGATAGGTTTGCAGCCCTAAGGTGAACAGCAAAGCCAAAGACTTCACAGACTTCCCATAAATCAGTAGGTCCTTTCAAATAAACAAACAAGTAAAGCTCTTTCCCATTAACAACAGAAACAAAACAAAAAGAGATGTGTCCAGCATAAGAACTATTGGAGCATATGGAAAATATGAACTTCTTGCTGTTTCTCTAAGGAAAACAAACAAACAAACTTACCTACCCAAAAGGGGGGAGGGGGAGAGATCTGCAATATCACTTATTTCTCAAGAGGATAAAAAAAAAAAGATGTAGGAGGGCTGCATTGCTACCTGTACCCTCACATACCCTGAAGTATGAGGCTGAAGAATCCTAAAAACGCTCATCTAAGGCCACAAACAACGGAAATCTAGGATTTCTGCTCACAATCGTCCTGCTGTTAATTCAATATTTCCTTCAAGGCTTCAGAAGCAGCAAAAAAGAAAAAGAAAAAAGGCGGGGGAAGGGGGGAGCCGGCGGCTGACGCCCTGAACGCTCTCTGTGGGTTTCTGTCCAGCATCTCACAGCCCAGACTGCCTCGGCTCCATTCACTCTGCGGACCCGCCCAGGCTCTTTGTAAGCAAGCTTCGCCTCTGCGCGCCTAACGCCGTCTGGCCAGCAGGGGGCTCCTTCGCTCTGCCGAACAGAGTTCCGTTTGGGCTCGAAGCAGGCGGGATGGGTGCGTCGCTTGAACCGGCTAGGAAGGGAGACGAGCCACCCAGTCCCGCTTGCAAGGTAGTCCACAAGGAAGGAAGGGAAGTTCCCGCTTTCAAAGCAGCTTGCCTTTACTTGGGCGTGCTTTTACTCTGCTTGGCAAAAAGATACGAGTCAGGCGACCTTTCGGGAATGTACACGTGTCATCGCTCTCTCCACGAGAAGCGCTCCTTCAGAGACCCAAACGCTGCTGGGTCACCGAAAAAAACACACGTGTATGCGTGCGTGCGGTCGTAGTCACCCGTGCTGCGTAAATCAGTAGCTGTCTGCTGGCAACCGGCGCACAAAGGAAATTAACGATCCGCTGGAAGTGTGTGCAGATGCAGGCGGGAGTTTGATGAGCCCCACGCGGGTCAAAAAGGAGAAGGCGAGGCTTGCGCCAGCGCCGGATTAAACCCTGTGGAGACCCGTAGGCAGTCGAAATCTCGGGGCCGCTCTAGTGGTATAACATTAAACTAAGAAAACTAGATTGCAATTTTCTTTCAAGATCAATTTTTTTTAAAAAATCCGTTGTTATGGGGACCCTAAAAGGCGTAGGGCCCATAGGCTGGTGAATAGGAGCCAATTCCAAGGGACCGAGGGGTCTTTGCCCCCCCCAAAAAAATAAAATATTTGAGGGGGCCAGGGGGCCCCAAAGTTAATGGGCATTGCCATTCAAATTGTGTCTGTGCACCATGTTATGTGATTGATTCTGTGGGACGATGCTTACCTGGCCCCCTCCCTCCAATATTTTATTCAAGTTGGCACCCCTGGGCTGGTGACTACTCTGCCTATTTGGGAATCTGGTACTGGCATGGACCTGAGTCGAAACAAGCCACATGCCATCTGCATAGACCAGGAAGAGGTTCAAACATGGGTCGTATGTCCTTACGCCCTGTTATGCAGACAGGTGCGCATTGGAACTGGAGGGGTTGAAAGCGAAGAGCCCAATAGGAAGTGTATGCAGTGCCAATGACAGGCAGAGCCCAGGAGTCCTTGTTTGGCCACCATCCTCCTCCCTGCCGACTTCTGCAGTGCCAACACTGAGACTAAGCTGATACTCAAGGCTACTGACCAGAGGTGCCAACTTGAATAAAATATTGTAAGCGCAGCCCATCATAATCAATCACAAGATGCAGCAAGCACACACCATATGAATGGCAGTGCCCATTAACTCATGGGGGGGCGGCCTCAAATATTTTACTGGGGGAGCTAAAGGGACCTCAGGCCAAAGAAATGGCTCTCATCCTACCAACATCTTGGACTGCTCAGTCTTGAAAGACTGGGGACAGAGAAAATAAAATACCTATTCACACTGTCACAGATGGAGGCAGCAATGCTTCTGAATACAGTACCAGTTGCTGGAAACCACTGGAGCAGAGAGGGCTCTTGTGCCCAAATTCTGCTTGCTGGTTTTCTACAGGTTGGCCACTGTGAGATCATGATGCCGGACCATTGGCCTGATCCAGCAGGTTCTTCCTGTGTATGGACTGAATATAAGAAGGCAGTCGGGTGGAGCTGGCTGAGGTTGGTAGGACGGAGGCCTATTTGCAGGGCCGGCCCACCCATGAGACAAGGTGGGGTGGGACAACTGCCTCAGGTGGCAGGATCCACAGGGACAGTGGATCCCGATGTAGACCTTTCTTCCCCCTTAGTCCCCGATGTTGATCTCTATTCCCCCTTCTTCCCTGGCAGGGAGGGGGGTGCCATTTTGTGGTTCACCTCAGGTGCCAAAATGTCTTGTGCCAGCCTTGCCTATTTGCCCATATGGATTGGCTGCAGCTGATATTATGATAGGGTTTGTAAGAGCATCATTTAAAGCACGCAGAGATACCAAACAAGGACCACTCTGGCAACTGTGTAAGAGGTCTGGTTCACAATTATGCAGGATCCAGAGTCTGCTCAATAAAATAAAATCATACATTTGGAATGGCCAAACGTTTACACGTCGGAAAGCAAGCTGTGTCCAGGATCAAGTTCAAGTGTGTCTCCCAGATAAGATTATGGGGTTGGGTGTGACTCGGTTGTCCACTGAATTATTCTGGCCTAGTTCAAAAGAGACTTTCTGGTCAATGCTGCCCAGCTATGAACATTGCCTAACCTTGCCCTCGTTCGTCAAAACAGGAAGAGAGAAACAAATGGTCAAAAGGGCATGGAAGGGACCACCACGAGGGTCATCTGGTCAACGCCCTGCAATGCCCTGAGATTAAGAGTCTCAGGCTCTGCCGACTGAGCTATCCCAGAGATGGCTTGTCCGGGAGCGGTAGTAGCCACCGTGTGAAAATTTGGCAGCACTATCACCGTCGCCAACTTTCTGAGCCGAAGTAGTTGTTCTCGGAAGCAGAAGTGGGTTCCCCTCTAAAAGAAGGAACGTCTGGCAACCGTAGGGTGAACTCGTGCGCATGCATGCGAGGGGTGGAGAGGGAGAAAGGCGAGGACGAGAGATCAAAGGAAGTAGACAGAGCCTCGAGGTCGAGGATGATCAGGCCGTGGATCTGAAACTCTCCTCCTGTCTCCTCTTCGGCGCTGCTAGCCGCGTCCCGTGCTTTGGCCTTCTCTCTGTAAGCCTCCCCCCCCCCCGCCCTCTCTGCCTCGGAGTTGGCCCGCCCGTTGCCACTGGAGGGATGTGCTGCTCGCTGGCCTTTGAGCGCTGCCCTTTAGCTACTCCGTGAGTTGCCTGGCAATGAGGCGCTTGTGGCTCCGCTCATCAATCGGCATCTCTCGGCGGTTGGGCTCCCCCCCACCCCGGGCACGCTGGGCTCAAGATCACCACGAGGGCTGATGGTGTTCCCTTTGAACTGGGCCCGTCACTGGATCCGGACTTCGCTTTTCCACTCCTTGCCTTCTCGTTCCTTGCTGTTCCTTCCTCCTTGGCTTCGTTTAAAGGACTCCTCCTTGAGCCTCACGTCAACCCGAGGGTTCAGCATCCGCAGCATATGCGTGGTGGAATGTTGTGATGTGGAAGAGGAGGCTCCTAAACATGCACAGAGCGCGTGTTATTTTCATTCGCTACACACAGAAGGTAGTTAATTAACTCCCAGGTGCACCATCTGAGAAAAGGCTATTTCGGTCCGGTTAATCCACTGTTTCCCAAACTTGGGTCTCCAGCTGTTTTTGCACTACAATTCCCACCATCCCTGACCACTGGTCCTGCTAGATAGGGATGGTGGGAGTTGTAGTCCAAAAGCAGCTGGAGACCCAAGTTTGGGAAACACTGGGTTAATCTACAGTCCTGCAGTTTTCAACACCCGGAGAAGTCACCGGTTCCCTCATCCCTCCTCAAAGGGTTTCTAAAGCAGGGGTAGGTTAGTCGGGATCTCTTGCGGATCTCCACGGGTTTCTGACTCCCTTTTATTAGCAATATCAACAAAATGGCTTCTCCCACCTACATAAGGCTGCTGAAATGAAGAAAGCTAACCAGGGCAGGCGTAGAATTTCTAACCAGGAACGTGCCAGGAACGTGCTCAGAGGCACCCTGTCTTTGAATTCTAAAAGACATGGCCCTGGTTGGTAAGATCATGGGGTTCTAGTGAAAATCAAAGATCTGACGTGCCTAAGTCTGCCCTCCTCTGAAAGTACAAAACGGGTGTGCCCGAGAGAGGCTTGAGACGGGGTCGCAGTACGCACTGACTCGGCCATCTCAAATGGAAATCCATTTGAGGGATGTGCCCCTGTTCTTTCTGCTACATCGGAGTTACTCTCCTTTGACATAAGGCAGGTGTAGAGAACCTTCGGCGCTCCATGTGAACTACAGCTCCCATCAGCCTCAGAAAGCAAGGCCTATAACCAGAGATGAAGGGAGTTCATGAACATATGGAGAGCCAAAGGTCCCCTACTTCTGATTTAAGGCAAGGGTAGTCAGCAGAGTGCCGTCCATGTGTCTTTGGACCACAGTGCCCTAGCCAAGGTGGCATGTGGTCAGGGATGATGGGAGTTGTAGTTCAACAGCACTTGGAGGCACAACGTGGGCAATCTCTGATTTAAGGCACACCCAATGGCACCAGAACCATCAGAAAAGCATTGTCGGGTGCTAGCAAGCCTAGTTCCAGAGGGAATCTGCTGTATGCTATAATATGGATGGACCCTCCGTTCCCAAACAGCCTGGGAGTCTCACTCATGCTTCTGAATGGCACACCACCTGGCTTATCCTGCTGTCACCACGATGATTTGAAAGAAGGAAAGGAAATCACCACCAGAGAAGGGAAGAAGGGGGTGTCCCTGGTTACCTCTAGCCAAAGAAAGAGCTGCATTGAGTCAGATTTGCATTGTATGGCTATCCTCCCGCCCCTCCGACGTGGATAGCTTTACCTCCCAGTGGTCATAGCCAGCCACTCTATATGCTCATCTGAGAAGCTCGTCCCGATTACTCTAAAGGGCAAAGAGCAACTTGCATTGCAAATTTCAACTCTGTCCTTTGCCTAGGAGCATAGCTGCCAAGTTTTCCCTTTTCTCGCGAGGAAGCCTATTCAGCATAAGGGAAAATCCCTTTAAAAAAGGGATAACTTGGCAGCTATGGCCTAGGAGGGCGGGGCGTGGAGAGGCGAGCTGGGCTATCAAAGCATCAACTCCTCTTCGTCCTCCTTTGCGGCCCTGGAATGACAGCTGCAACACTCTTTTCTTACTTTTCTTACTTTTTGACCTTCGGTGCAACACTCTTTTCTTACTTTCGAGTTGAGGCACCCAGTGCAAAGTCAGGTGACGTCACTGAGCTGGGACTGTCCCTTAAAAAGAATTTTTAAAAGAATTTTCAAGTAGCGATGGTCTCCTGAAGGAGGAGTGGCGTGCAGACCTCATCCCACACGTGGAAATATATGCAAGTCACCAAGGCAAAACAAAACAACTCCCCGCCCCATCTTACGCCTACGACTCCGATTTTCCCCCTTTAATGTTTTTTAAACAGGACAAATCAAACGCTCTTCAATTACCTTTAAGCGAGCGATTAATAATTAGTCTACCTTAGTATCTCCTAATAGGGCATTTTGCATATTATTGATTGACTCTTCGCTTGCGCTGTATGAAGTGCGGCCAGCTATCACTGCGGGAATCATACCTGACAGAGAATCAAAAGTTACAATCCTCTTTACAGAAATATAAAACGATCCTTATCAAGAGGCAATTAACTGGGCTGTTCTCTCTCTCTCTCTCTCTCTCTCTCTCTCTCTCTCTCTCTCTCTCTCTCTCTCTCTCTCTCTCTCTCTCTCTCTCTCTCTCTCTCTCTCTCTCTCCATTGGATCGGTTTTCCTCTAAAGCCCAACCCTTCCAGTCCAGTCTACAAGCACAAACGAACACACGTTTTATCAGTGGAATAATTCATCCAGAATAATAGGTACCTCTGGTTTTGGGGGTTTCTTTCTTTCCTTTTTTTTACAGTCACTAACAAGGGCCGGAATCTCCATTCAGAATCTTCATGATACTGAAAAGGCAGAAAATGTTTCCCCCTTTAGTCATTTTAGTCGTGTGTGCAATAAAAGGGGGAGGGGGGAGAGCGTTGTGTGGGGGTGGGGTGGGGGAGGGGGAGGGAGCTAGCGTGCATTCAGAGGAATCTAAGCTGCACTAAGCAATCTTTCCTGTGCAACTTACAAGTAGAAAGGTGTAGTCTGAGTCGCCTTTCTGACTGGCCAAGGAATCCTCGTTCTCTAGGACTTACGACCGTGAGTCCCCAGATGACAGCTCTACCTTAAATCCCACCCCCATACGTTTGTGATTAAGGAGAAACTGAATTCCTTGCTGTGTTTAAACACCCAATTGAAGCCCGGAGATTTTCTGCGGGTCAGATTCCTGGCCGGGTTTCAATTTGGGGTGAGTTGTGGACAGTAGGATGGGATGTACTCTAGCACATAGCAAAGCTGAAAATTGTTAGCATAAAACTCCCCAACTAGCGGAGTAGAACAGAAAGAACAGAACTTCGGATCATAAGCAAGCGTGAGTGTGACGGGGTGTGTGTGTAATATGCTAAGCGCGGCCACACACACGCACGCGCATACATACAGTGCTAAATAAACATTTAGTGTCCTAATGCTAAGCCTCCGGGAATGCTTGTAAAGTTCCCTACCTGCCTCTAAAACGAGCGATCAATTCGTCTGCCATACTTTTTTCTTTCTTTCATATATATATATATATAGAGAGAGAGAGAGAGAGGGAGAGGGAGAGGGAGGGAGCGAGCAATGCTATTGCTAATAGCAATAGCCTTGCCTGGGAGGACTCGAAGGCTGACCTGCAGAGGGCAATCGTTGGACACGGATGATAACAAAGGCAGCTGGGGAGATTAGGCTCAGACACGTGGCTGTGACCCAGGACTGCTGCGTAGGTAGGCAGTGGTGCTTAATTAATGGATATTGAAACAAAAGGGGTGTGTGTGTGTGTGTGTGTGTGTGTGTGTGTGTGTTTGTCTTTAGGCTACATTTTCCAAGGCTAATCTAATTCATAACCGTTAGGTTTGTTCTAAAGAGATTAACCCAAACTTCCAAGAGACAGGTCCAGTTAACTCTAGAATTATCCTAAACGGTTAATTGTTTACTGGAATATTTAAAGTCGGTCATTTAGATGCACCCCCCTTCTTCTTTTTTAGTTCTCTGCTAATCAAATAGGGAGGAGTGGGAACTGACAAGAATCTTAATTGCTGCAGCCATTGGCAAGAGAAACGTGTGGGCTTTATATAGGGACGGGACACCCCCCCCCTCCCGTCTCCACTCCCTCCCCCCTCCAAAGCAAGCAGTGAACCACGTCTCAGTTCCTAGTAATAAATTTGCGACTTGCTTCCTATCCGGCTATTGTCTCCGCTTTTAGAGCGGTTCACCTTTCCGTTTCAGCACCAGGTATGTGGACAGCGACACGCTAATTTGCATATCATACTCAAGTCCCTTCTGCCGTCCCCTTAAAAAACACACGCGTTCACACAAAAATAATATTCGCGCTCCGTGTTTGTTTGTTTGCTTATTTGTTTTTTTAAAAAAGACTCTTTTGGCTAATTTGTTTCTTGAGCTGACCTGCTCCCACCCCATTAACGGCGTATTCATTAGAATAGAGGAGAGGAAACAGCGGAGTGTGTATTCCTTCCAACTTTTTCTGCATCCTTTATATATTTTAACAACTAGCCCAAAAGGACTGGAAGCTGCAATGAAATTTGGTGGTGGCAGACTGAGTAAATGCTGTTCTAAACCACACACACACACACACACACACACACACACGGGTCTTCCCCTCCTTCCCCTGTCTGAGCCTTAGGAAGAACGGGTGGGAAACCCATATTTAATCAGTCCATGTCCAAATTTCAGTGATCGGAAATGTCTTTCTCAAAAAAAATTCCCACTGGGAGGTTGGGTGGGGGGGTAAGGTCCCGGGGTTTGCTGGCAATAAAGGGATTTTGCGTCAATCCTGATGAAATTAGAAGCGCTGAGATTTTAAGAGACATTATCTGGGTGTGCTTTGAGTGCAAGTAAGATGGTATAGATTAAACACACACACACACACACACACACACACACACCATGAAAAGAAGGGCGCCTAACTTCTTCGAAAGGAGCAAGACCCTGTAACAACCATAGAGACCGTTACAGTCCCTAAAGAATTGATATCCATATCTATTCTTACAATGCAACGTGCGGGGATTGCTACCGGTAGCTCTGGTTCAAGAGCATGCATAAACACACACACACACACACACACACACACACACACCCCACCCTGCTAAACGGTTCTGCTCGACACATGTTTGTTATCAGAGGGAAAGGCTGGGAACACAGAGCCATTTTCCTCAGTAGCTCCCCCCTCCCCCCCTTTTGGACTGCACGTTTACCATCATACCACCCAGCATCGGTCCTTTCCCAATAGGAAGTCATGAATATGAGCTGTATGAAGCCTGCACGTCAGATCTTCCTCAATTAATCCACCATTAGCATGCTTGGGATCTGGTGCTTGATGGCTTAACAGAAGCTTCGGTGGCTGCTGCTGTATGTGCTTGGCCATCCCCAATTAAGCTCTGCTCAAAATGAACTCGGCAAGACCAGCCTTTCTTGAGCTGTCAGTGACTCCCGTTTTTCCTTATTTTAACGTTTGTGTGTAGTGGCAGGCGACAGATGGTGTAGATCAGATCGATTTGATTGCATTAGGCGATTTTTTTCTCTCTCTCTCTCCTCTCTCTCTCTCTCCTTCTCCCTCCTCTTCTCTCTCTCTCCCTCCCTCCCTCCCTCCCTCCCTCCTCCCTCCCACCCTCACCATCACTTCTTTTCTGGAAGCTCGCAGCATCTGAAAGGCGATCGTCGGGGACTTGGAGAGCACCAGCATCCGCGAGGTGGGAAGGCAGCGGAGCACACAAAGCCAGCCAGAGGCGCCGAGGTCCCTTTCCCAGGGCTTGTTAACACTATAATCCGGCACCAGGAGGGAAGGCGAGAGTGCGGAGCGGGGAGGGGGGCAGCTTTCCACTGCCCAGAGCTTCTTTCCCTAGCTCATCAGATGCCTCCCTGGGTTTTACACACAGTTGGAGTTCGGCTTGAAACCAGGATTTAAAGGGTAAGCGCTTCAATAGCGGTGGATTTCTGGGAGTTGCATGGGGAGGAAGTGGCGAGGAGTGACTCTCTCTCGGCTCTGGGAAAGGAGGCAGCACTTTAATCAAGATAAATATTTCTCTGATTAACCCCCTGCGTGCACTTGCACCTTATCCTGCCTGCTCCACAGTTCATATAAGTCATCGCGTCCCTGGCTTATATTGGCGGCGTTTCTCTTCTTCTTGGCAATCCCTGAACTGCTCTAAAGCTTTATTCTCAATTGCTGGCAATGGCTTGCTCATCTCTTCCTAGCCCCTCACCCTCCCACCCACCCCAAATCAACACAGAGAAATATTTGACATTTTAAGCGGAGCCTTCCTTGCCTGTTATTCTGATCGGTGGCTTTGGGAGGGCTCAATCCCTCCAGTTATTACGGTAGGGAGGGAGAAAGATTCTAATCAACATGGCTTTCCATGAACAAAGGTAGTTAATGCTGATGCTGAGCGTCGCTCCGGGCTCCAGAAGCGGAAAAAGGTATCGAAGGAGCAACAAAGCGCCAGGGATGGCACTAGGGTTTGTGGTGTGGCATGGCGTGTTTGTATATGTCTGTGTGAGAGAGAGAGCGTTGAGGGGTGGGGTGGCGATTGAGCCGACAGTTTAAGGAGGTTTGAATGGAATATGCGCCCAAAGGCAAGCGATCTGGTAGGAAATGGTGTTCTCGTTAAGTCCCCGTGCCCTGCCTGAAGGAGGGACCGCTGTTGTTGGCTTAGGGCTAATCAGAGCTCTCTCGCTGGTGCAGCGGGGAGGGATTCCCCAAGGACGGAGCTGTCCACTCGCCCCAGTGCTGAACTGCCTTTGACCATTTTGGTAGGTGCTATCCAGCAAGGAGGGCAGTGCACAGTAATCACTGCATTGAAGCGGTCAACGGGCGCGACTGATGGAGCAAGTTTGGAAATGGGCGCTTGATACTCCGGGGTGGGGGTAGGGGTGGTGAGTTGGGGCTGATTTCTCAGCCCGGGGAGGAAAATCGCCAAAGTGCATTTTGTTATGCGGGCTTCTGTGTTTTGGGGTAATAATAGTAATGCTACTATTGGAAAAGTTTGGCTATCAATCCTCAGCCTTTCCCCTACCACGAGCTTTTGGCACGAGGGGATTCTCGGACACGTTGTTTCAGAATTAAGGCGAGAGAGATGAGGTGCCTCAAATTGGTGGCGTGTTGACTTTCCTCAAGCGGCTTTTCTGGCTGAGAGTTCAGTAGGAGGACAGACTGCCCCCGTCTCTTTTCCTCCCCTGCCCGAGCTCTCTGTAGTGTGTCAATCTTCAATTGTGCACATCGGAGGGGAAGGAATCTCTGTGTGTGCTGCTGCTGGTGTTTCTTTTATAGCTGTTATTCTCGCAGTGCAGCCTCAGCCTTCTGCCTCCAGGAGGGTGAGAAACGTAGCTGAAAACTGAAGAGAATGCGTGGAAGTTGCGTGTGTCATTATTTTTTAATGGTTGAAATTATTATCTGTATCGTGTAAGTAGTTTGGGATGTTGTTGGTGTTACTGGGTGTCTATATACATTTTTTTAAAAGAAGCAGTTATTCTTTCTAGGTCTTTGTAATGATCTGGTATTAAAGCACGAGCTGGTCCTGAAGGAGGAAATCTGGCAAGAATAGACGCAAACATCTTGTGTGAATGTCACTTGCAATCTGATATACAAGCTGGTCAGTTACAGAGCTCTCTAGCTAGGCAGATGCCTTACAATGAGTCTTGGTGGGAGGAAGAGTGCAGCACCCACCCACACCCAGTCTTCTAGCGGCGCTTCTTTGTATTTTGCAGCCAAGGCGGAACAAAACCATCCCAAACTTACTGTGCGCTGGGATTTTTTTTTAAAAAAAATATTTTTCTTTTATTCTGTCTGCTCCTTTAGAGGAAACCGAATTCTAAACCCTTATCCTCAGGGGCAACTGCTGCAGGTTCGACAAACAAAGACCTCCTTTACCGCCCCCGCTCTAGCTCTCTTGATTGTAGAGTGTTCATTCACACGTTGTGTCTGACAATACCAGCATTGCAGGCTGAGAGAACTTTTTTTTTTGGTAAAAATAAATAAATGTGAATGGATCCGTACAAATGTACATGGGGACGGAGTGAGGAGGGGAGAGACGGGGGAACTCGGTTAAGCGCTTTCACTTTGGAGACATGCTGGCCAGACCGTAAAGCGTAAAGAGTATCCCTAGGATGTGCTATCACGCGTTTATCAGGCAATCTCAAAAACGCTGCTTTAAGAAAACGTCAAGCCCTCGCCACTGAGACCCAGCTCTTTAGGGGCACGCGGGAAAGGAAAATGGATGGTTTCTATTTTATCTTATTTTATTGCGCTCGGAAGGGACTTTTAGCCTTAGGTTATACAGCATCCGAGAGGCCTGGAGCGGAGAGGCATTTGCTTCTCTCCGACAGCTCCGGGGGCGCCTTCTAGCAGCTGACAACGGCGGAGAGAGTATGTTTTTTGTTTATTTCCCCCCGTGAGCCGGGACCTCTCCAAACGCCTCGCTGAAATTCTCTAGGGCGTGCGCGGTTTTCTTGATCAGATTTCCACCCATGCGCTCTTTCTCACCTTGCTAGTCTAAGCAAACAGCTCGGTAAGACTTGTGTGCTTAACTGTGCGTCTCTTCTCCAGAAATCGCGTCGGCTGCCATGAAGAGCCGTTCAGCGCAACCCCAGGGAGAACTCGAGAGAGGGGAAAGGCAGACAAGCCCAGAAGAAGAAGCTGGAAGCTGGCCAGGTAACGCTGGGCGGACGGAGCAATGAATGCATGCATGCATGGATGGATGGATGGATAGATAGACAGAGCAGTGAATGCGTATAACGGTACTTTGGAGAGGTGCATGAGGCCGGCTTCCTAGGTGTACAGTCTTTGCATGCAGCTGATGCGTCTGTAACGCGCGCCTACGTCTTTCATGCGGATAGACGGTCTGTGGGGTTTGATATGAACATGTGTGTGTTGTGTGACACGCAAGCAGGCTGGATTGTCAGCTCGGTTATTTATGTTTGCTGACGGGGTATCCAGGCACGTCTGGGGCATTCGTGGAAGGGGGCTGTGCAGCGCCCAGATGGACCCGGATCAGCCTTGTCCACGCGTCGCGTGGGAATAGGGCTGCCTCCTCGGAACGTGGCGTGGCAAGGCTCGTGTCTTGATGTGGCCGCATGCTTGCGGGGTGCATGCGTGTGTGTGTGCCTGTGGCCCTCGCCTGCCTGCCTGCCTGCGCCTTTGGACCTGGGCATCTGCCCTGCTGCCAATTGCTCCCGGGAGTTGCCCTCGCTCCAGTCCTTCATGGCTGCCTCTTCTCCTTTGCCTTGCCAGGGCCCCGGAGTCCAGCAACCCTGCATGGATTTGGGATCATCGCTCGCTGGGCGACTCTCTCTTGGATTCTCCTCCTGTTCCTCCTCCCGTTCCTCTGGGCCACCGGACGTACAGTTGTGGATTTATTGTCGCGGTGCGTGCAGCTCCAGCCTCCTCTTCGCCTCCTCCAGCACCACCACCGGCGCCAGCACCACCACCGGCTTTCTGACTCTCTTCGGTGACGGGTATTCTTGGGTGGATAATACGGATTACGTTGTTATTGCTTAAGAATACGCGTAGTCGAGGAGAGTACTCGCGGCAGGCGGGTGGGCAGCGACCACCCACCCCGGTTGGCTCCTTAAACGGCTCTAGTTGCCAAGGTAGCGCATCATTTTTTAAAACCTATATATTTAAATAATAATTATTATTTCATTTTTCTCTCGTACTTCCCTTTTCTGGTACCTCGCAACCTCCGGCTGCACCAGACCTCTCCACCCCTTCAACCGGGGCGGGGTTGCCTCACTGCAGCTCCCATACTGCGGAGATGGGAGGCAGGGTGGGAGGGGGGCGTCTGAGGAGTCCGGGCGTCTGCGCTCGGGCTCCGGGCGTCCTCTTGCTTAATGCGGATTATTGACTCCTCCACTTTGTTACTTCTGATCCACTCCCAACCGGAGTGGAATTGGTCCGCCCGGGAGCCAGACGCGCAAGTGGGGATTCTGATCCGCCTTATGCCATTGGGAGGGTGGAGCCGGGGCACGTATGGATGGAAGGAAGGGGTGGTGAGGTTGGGGTTGGTAGAGTGGCGGCGGTGGTTTGTCAGGATAGAAAGAAGCGGCTTTGTGTGTTTGACCCAAAGGTGGAGATGGGAGTAGATCTCAAGGAGGACTAGCGGATTGGGTGTTCAAATACAATTTGTACCTTGGTATCCAGCTTTGCTTCCCGCTTTTGCCTGGCCCGGTTCTATTGCGTTTCTGGACAAGGGCTGCGTGCTCGGTGGGAACAAAACAAAAAACTTGAGGGAGTAGCGACAGGTTTAATTCGGTTCAATTCGGTTTAGCCGTGGCCGCTTGGTTTCTCACTAGAGGGAGGTGGGGTAGCAGTGTCACCCGTTTCTTCTCACTTGTCTCTTGCGATGCGGTCCTAAACAGGTTGACTCGCATGTCAACCCCATTGGCGTTAACGCGTGTTAACTGAGAAGCAAGTCCGACCTCATTCAGCAGGCCAACTGGCAGCTAACTGTGCACAGAGGGACAGCCTTAGTCTCTAGCGACCCTAATGCATAGTATTACAGCTCGATCTTTGAACTGTTTCCTTGGAAGTCTGGCCGAGATCCTAGACTCGAACGAGCCCTTTAAAACCGGCACAGGATCCGGTTGCGCATCTCACTGAGTTCTATATGTGTATAAAACTGCAGCCTTAGAGAGTTTCTTCAACCCTTGCTACTCGCTAGGTTGGTCAGCTCCGAGGAATAGGGACGAAGAAGACCCAAGCTTTCCATAATATGAATTATATATATAGTGTCATTTTTATACACTTCACTCGCACACAATCCGGAGTTTCAGATTATTTAGGATAGTAGGATGCGCAACATTGCGGCATTTTGATCGAGAAGTCCTCCCGCAGTACCTCTGTGTAGACTGGCCGGGGCAGAGATTCTTTTGGACTTCCCATGCCCTGGTGACTTAGGTGACCCTAGTGAGTGCCCGACTGATGCAATAGGGAGCCGCTTCTCTATATAATAATAACAATTATTATTATTACTTTGCACCCAAGGCCGAGGCAGTAGGGAGAACTTTCCTAAAGTAGGGCATGTGGCCTGCCCTATTGTAAAAGAGGATCTGGGTCCATCACTTTCCTGGAGGAAAAAAAGGAAGCAGAGTCTGGGATGAGCTACCACACCCTGGGTTAGCATTTTACCATCCACCCACCCTCCACTAGCCACTACCATTTTGAATCACAGCTCTGGACTCGCTTGTCTTATTCCGCGGCAGAGGAACATGATTATCTAACCAGAGAGAGATATAGACTCGAAGAAAGAGTGCAGTTCTACAATCCAGTCCCTAGTGATGTCCGTTTGGTCCCCCTCTCTTTTGACGTAACTTATCTTGCGGGGATGACGATTCCCCCCATAAGTAATTCGGGGGAGTCCAATTTGGGAGAGGGAATAATTATTCCAGAGCAATAGGAATATGCCCTGGTGTAGTTGAGAAAGTGGGGGTTGTTTGTTTGTTCCAAATCCCTTTGTCCGCAATTCTTCGCCCCAGCAGCTATTAAATTTAACTCGTGGTCTGGCAATAGAAAACATACCGGTACTACAGTATGGTGGTTGTGTCAGTGTGGAGAGGCTTAAGTGGCACATTCACCTCTAGGTTCAATCCTGTCCCTTGCTTGCTTCCCACATCCGATCCATACTTTGCTGGTTGTCCTTCTCTCATTGTGGGACAACCAACTGGAGTAGAGCAACGCTGTGGAAGGGACTGCTCGCCTAAGTTCTTTCCGAGCCAGAGTAGAGTTCTTGCTGCGCTCTTCCCTTCCTCCCCGGTTCCAAGTAGCCCGTCTCTCTCTACCGCCCGCCTGGGTAAACTGCCCTTCTTTCGCAGTCAGTTGTTACTACCGTACTGCCCGAAGGCTGCCTTGTCCAAAGCAAACCCCATTGGTGGTGGGGGAGGGGGAGATATAATAAAAACCAGGCGACAGCAAGAACGCTCCTCCTCCTCCTCCTCTGACCCTTGGGATTCAACGGACGACTGACCCCATTCTAGAAGACTAGCCTAGCCAGGTTTGGCTTTTGCAGCCCAAATACACCAGAGTCTGGGAGCATCCTGAGCACTCATTCAGCTGCAATCCTAACCCGGCTTGCCTGGAGTAAACCCCACTGAATTAAACAGGACTTTGAGTAGCCGTGGTTTTAGGATTACAACCCGGGACGTTAGATGTGTGTTTGTGTGTGAGCACAACGGGGATGGGCTAAAAGGTCGATCAGTGAGAAACGACCAGGATAAACTTCACAGAAGGGTGTCGCTGTCCAAACGTTTTAGTTACTACTGCTAGGATTCCTAGTTACTACTGCTAGGATTCCTTCTGCATTTTTTAAAAAAATCTGTTGTATAATTGCTTAATTCACTCCTTTCTTCTTTATTTGTCCACCTGATCCTTGTGGGGGCATGGGAGGGGACCCGCTATTTATTTTACGCACCCCCTCCGCCTGGAGAAAATAATGATTGGTGGATTTTTGAACTGGCTGATCTTATGTGTGGCGAAGGCTAAGCAAAGGCCCTTCTCCTAAGTCGTCGACTCCTCTGGTCAGTGGTCCTTATGAGCGGGTTGTTGGGAGATAGTGGTGGTTCCATAAGTGTAGACGGCGCCTTAAGGGTCAGTATTATGAGCAAAGCAAAATAAATCCCTGCCCCGAAGAATACACATTTCTTTTGTCAGGAGTCAGGGAGGAAACACCCGGGATTTGAAATCGTGAGTGATGGGAAAGGATTGCTTCCATCTTAACAGCATTCTTTCCCCCCATTCCTAGCCACACCCAAGTTTCCTTTCGGCTGTGCCGCATTAGAACAGGAAAAGGAGCAGGGAATTTCTGGATAGGGGTGCCCAACAGGGAAAAAAAAACCCCAAAAGGACGAGCGCTTTCAACAGCATGTTTTTTTTCAATGCGGGGGCGAAAATAAAGAGGCTGGTAGGATTTAGGAGATCTTTGCTCTTCTTTAATTTAAAAAAAATCACAAAAGCCCATTAAAAATCCTGCCCTCAAGACGAAAGGGGTCAAAGGCGTAACGGAGTTAATCCAAGAAATGGTTAGGTGAAATTCAAAGCGCGTACAAGAATCATAAAAGTGAGAGTACTCGAAATTTCCAACCTCCCTGCCAAATGTTGGAGCTGCCGAACATTCCAGCAACAAGGGTGGAGTTGGAGAGGGGAGCGTGGGAGGGGCAATGCCTCCAATGGGGACTGGCGCTTTCTCTTTCCAGTAGCGCCCCATTTGGCGAGAGTCCCTCCTATTGCTTAGAGACGCCTTTTTCGATAGGGCGGCTCTTCCCAAATCGTGTGCGCGCGCTCCTGTGTTCCCCTTTCCTCCTCTTCCCTATATTGATCTTACATCTTGATTGATTGAACGACATCCTGCTTATTAACCCCCAGGACCACGCAGTGCCAACGTATTCAAAAAGCGCAACTGAAATGTCTGCTAGGCGATTTACACCAAGCAAAGGGCATAAAGCAGCAGCAACAAACTTGAGTGTGTCACACCGAAAAAACCTGACGATTGCGTTTTGGTGGTTTACAATTCAAAAGTATGAACAAAAAAACACACAGAGTTTTGTGTTGTTGTTTTTTTAAAAAGAAGAAGTAAAAGCATGGTTGTCTTGTGGAACACAGTAAATTAGGCAGCCTTGGAGCAACAATTCATTATTTTCCATTTGTCAGTCCAGAAGCCCAGAGTTATCCTTTGTTAGGGTGGCAGGTGAGGAGCAAAGAGGGATGTTGCATTTTCCAAATTCAGATTGGGGAAAGCTTTCAGTTGTTCACACTGTAGGATACATTCTAAAAAAGCAATGTTGTGACTCTGGAAAAAGAAGGTGTTGGGTGTGTCTTTCTCCTATTTTTTCCTATCCCCAAAGATTTCCGGTCATAATTAAGTCATGGCCATTAGTATAGATGGCTTCTTAAAAGGATTAGACAAATTCATGGATATGGCTGTTAGTCATCATAGCTAAGGGCCACTTCACAATGATGTTATTCCTGCATGGAGATAATTGTGCAGAGGAAAGCGGGCAGAGAGAAACAAGTCCATGTTTGCAAAGTGCAGTGCCAATGTTTATCATAAGAGTTCATTTTATCATAAGAGCAGATTATGGAGGGATATCTCGGGGAAGATGTGTGTAAAGTCCCACTGAGAATGGAACCTCCAGTGCCAAAAGCAGTCTACCTCTGGCTAACTGATGGACCACAGTGGAGCAAACAACAGGAGAATGCTATTGCCATCATAACCAGTTTGTGAGTCTTCCAGCGGCTTGCTGCTGTCAAAGACAGAATGCTGGACTAGATGGGCCTTTGGTAGTTTATTTAGGAATTGTTTATTTAAAATATATATACCTCACTTTAGTTGCAGAGAATCATGAGGTGCCTAACAGACAGACAAACAAAGAACACCAACAAATAGGATTATTATTATTATTGCTGCTGCTGATGTTACTACTGCCGGTGGCATTGTTTTTATAATACAACTGTTATATCAAGGTCCCTGCGCTCAAGATGTTTCCAATCTAAATCCTGACAGTGGTGGAGACATTAATGAGAAAGGAAGGAGAAGAGAGGCAGAGACAAAAAAAACGAACAAAAAATGAGCAAGGGAGAAATCTGAGCAGATGCACTTAGACCTGCACTTAGGCTTGGCTACAGCTGGAAAGCACTGAACTCATTCAGCGTTGTGATAAACCGACATACAAAGTAATGTATATAAAATACAGTAGGAGATTCTGCTTTGTTAGACCGTTGCCGTAAGCACTTAGTTATCTCAGTCTGAAAGCCAGATGTGCTTATTCTCCAAATCAAATTTTCGTGTTCCGTTTAATTCACTTTCTCCAGCTGGAGTTCTTTGAGCAGGAAGGATCAGCACATATATTATGTGGGAAGGGGGAATGTAGACCACACCCTGAACAGCCCAGGAGCCAGGCAATGGTGGATGCTGAGATGGAGAATTTGTAGCCCTGTTAGCATGGCCTCTCCCTTTAACCTCTGCAAGAGATGTCTCTCTTTCTAGCACGAAAGCGGAGCATCTCTTTTGGACTTTTGTCCCACATGTATGTCAGCAGCGCACTTTTATACTACTAAAGGGAGCTGGTTATTTGTTTGATTTAAATGTCTCTTAAACGTGCTTCACCAAGCGATTCCAAGGCAGTTTACAAAGGCGTGATTGAAATTATTCGGACAACATAAACAATGCAATATTGAAACCAACATGCATGCATAAGAATACAGAGCAATATTAGAGGCAAATAGAAATAAACTAAAGGGCAGAGTAAAGGGTATTTTTCAAGTGCACCCAGGGAGAGAAAGGTCAGTGCTGGCATAAGAGAGCTCAGCAGTGGCTTAGTTCATTCTTCTTGTGGTTGCAGTTATAGCTCACATAAACGATATGAAATAATTCCAGTCCAAATTAGGTTAGGACAAAACCTTTTTTAGAACAACCAAAATTTCATAAAATAGGGTGCAAGCTTTCGCTACACTCAATGCATACCTAGTGCAGGGTGGGCCAAATTGCATTTCATGTTTTTTGGGGGGGCGGGGGGACCCAGTAGTAGCCAAGTTAGCCTCTTCCAGCATCATTTCAAAGAGATTCTTTACTCCAGTTCCATTTCATTTCTCCCCAGGTTTATGTAGCCAGATCTGTCTTCTTCCCTAAAATACATTTTTAACAGCCTGAGGATGCTCCTGAACATGGTTTTTTCCTCTTCCCTCTTCTTCCTCGTCAGAAAGAACGTGCTAGAAAAGGAAACATTGCTTGTATATTTTTGAAGATAAAATTATCTTTCCTTTATGAATCCTGTTATGATTGTGTCGGCCTTTTTGCATTTAACTCTTATTCATTTTAATGTTATTCTTGTCAGGATCATTTATATATAAATATATTTTTTAAAAATCAAAAATCTCTTTTACGTTTTAAGAAGCTGGATGACAATGTTAACCCAGATCAGTGTCCTTTAGTGCCTATGTATGTTTACTCAGAAGTAAATCCTGCGGAACTCACTGTGGTTTGTCCCCTGGTAAATGGGGTTAGGCTTTCAGCCTTTAAGTTCCATGGCACTTACTGTTAGCAAAGTACAGGTAGCAGCCTAAAATCCTCAGTCAGTAGGAGAAAAACATAGCAAATGGGAGACTGAAGAGAAAATGAGGCAGGATCTGAAAGATTCTGATTTGTATTACAAGCCTCTGCACACATCCTCTCTCTGGTGTCAAAAACACTACCCGGGCTTCAAGTTCAACACAGAAATGAGATGGAATATACAAGAATTATTTGCTTTATGGTGTGGCTGTTTATCTTGTGGGGTTGAAGTGTTTCAGCTATTAGTATATAAGCTTAGGTAAACATCTATTTAAACTTGCATTTCTATGGTTTCCTTGTTTAATATGATTAGCTGGTGGAATATATATATATATAAAATGTCTTAATGATAGGGGCTGATGCATTTTTAATGCCTGTACTCTTTGTGCTCTTTTGTCGTCGTCTAAATTAACATTTTGATGACCATGGGTTTCTTTCTCCCTTCATCTAGCATTTTAGAGATTGCTGCATTGTGGGGCTAATAATAGCCAGTGTATATGGCCTGTTCAGAAATATATAATGTTGACAAATGCTAGATGGTACAAAAGCAGCTAGAATTACTTTCCCAGTGGCCTTGTATAATATATACCCTTAGCAAATGGCCTAGCTGCTTCTGGGATCTGCCATCCAGATACAATTTTAAGGAAACAGCAAGGCTCCTAGGATCCTATAAATACAATGAGCCTGAAAGGCCTTTGCAATCATTTCCACCCCCACCACCTGCAAGGGTATAAAAGGCGTTTATGATTTATAATATATCATTGTTCCTCACAACGATCCTGTGAGGCAGGTTAGAAAGAGGCGTAAGTCAGCTGCTGCTAATAATAATAATAATAATAATAATAATAATAATAATAATAATAATTTATTTATACCCCACCCATCTGGCCGGGTTCCCCCAGCCACTCTGGGCGGCTTCCAACAAAATATTAAAATACAGAAATCCATCAAACATTAAAAGCTTCCCTAAACAGGGCTGCCTTGAGATGCCTTCTAAAGGTCTGGTAATTGTTATTCTCTTTGACCTCTGCTGGGAGGGCATTCCACAGGGTGGGCGCCACTACCGAGAAGGCCCTCTGCCTGGTTCCCTGTAACTTGGCTTCTCGTAGCGAGGGAACCGCCAGAAGGCCCTCAGCGCTGGACCTCAGTGTCCGGGCAGAACGATGGGGGAGGAGACGCTCCTTCAGGTATACTGGACCGAGGCCGTTTAGGGCTTTAAAGGTCAGCACCAACACTTTGAATTGTGCTCGGAAACGTAGCTGATAGATGAGTGAGGAACTGACTCCCCTCAGTACCCTTGTCTAGTAGTAGTAGTAGTAGTAATAGTAATGATAATAATAATAATAATAATAATAATAATAATAATAATAATAATAATACTTTATTATTTATATGCTCCCCATCTGACTGGGTTGCCTCAGCCGCTCTGGGCATCTCACAACAGAATATTTAAAAAAACACAACAAAACATCATACATTATAAACTTCCCTAAACAGGGCTGCCTTCAGATTTCTTCTAAAAATCAGATGGTTGTTTATTTCCTTGACATCTGATGGGAGGGTGTTCCACAGGGTGGGCATTACTACTGAGAAGGCCTTCTGCCTAGTTCCTTGTAGCTTCACCTCTCACAGTGAGGGAACCACTAGAAGGCCCTCAGAGCTGGACCTCAGTGTCGTGGCTGAACGATGGCAGTGGAGATGCTCATTCAGGTATATAGGGCTGGGGCTGTTTAGGGCTTTAAAGGTCAGTATTCCATTTGCTCATGTCCAGAGCCCAGCATGGTGTGTGTGTGTGTGTGTGTGTGTGTGTGTGTGTGTGTGTGTGTGTGTTAATGAGGTGGGAGTTAAGAGCCTAGAGGAGGGACACCACACTGTGAAACAGCAAAAACCGAAACACAAGTAGTCTAATGGGTTGCACTAAAAGTTAATTATGTAACTCTAATTCTTAAAAACTAAAAATAAATGCTAGAGTAGATGCAGGGCAGACATTCAAGCGAATGTTTGTATTGGCCAGAACATTGGAAGCAAGGATTTAGTAAGGGCATGTTTCCCCTATGATCTGCATTGGGGAGATATGTATTTACTTCACTCCTATGATTAATGGAAACTAAGCGTTCAAAGAAGGGGCTGGTATATCCCATAGGGAGCTGTGTCCCAGCATCCTCCACAAGGCTGCAGGCAAACTTCTCCACCTCTCCGAATTGAGGCAGGAGCTTCTGTGGCTAAATAGAAACACACACACACACACACGTGTGGAAATCTACTTGCCTGTACCTACCCACCTCTAGAGAGCAGCCTGTTATCAACCAAGTAATAATATTGGAGAAGCCAGGGAGTCCCATGCCAGAGCACTCTATCAAGCAAACAGACATTTAATAAAACCTGCAAGAGCAGCATGCTCCACAACACTGCAAAGTGAAAAATCCTGTCCTACTGGGGATGCCACGTACTCTGAGCTGGGCACAAATCACTCCCCCAATTTATCAAGTGTTCAACAAGTGTTGGTGCTAACCTTTAGAACCCTGAATGGCCTCGGCCCGGTATACCTGAAGGAGCGTCTGCACCCCCATCGTCCAGCCTAGACATTGAGATCCAGCTTCAAGGGCCTCACTGCGAGAAGTGAGGTAGCAGGAAACCAGGCGGAGGGCCTTCTTGGTAGTGGTGCCTTCTCTGTAGAACACCATCCCTTCAGATGTCAAGGCGATAAAGAATTGCACAATTTTGGTAGTAATAGTAGTAGTAGTAGCAGTAGTAACTATACAACCTTTAGAAGACATCTGAAGGCAGCCCTGTATAGGGAAGTTTTTAATGTTTGATGTTTTATTGTGTTTTTAATATTCTGTTAGGAGCAGCCCTGTGTGGCTGCGGCAACCCAGTCAAATGGGAATAATAATAATAATAATAATAATAATAATAATAATAATAGCATTTAGTTATCCTGAGCCTGAAAGCTGAGTTTGAATCTCTCCATCATCACCACTGTGTATTCCGTTTATGTCAAGGGTAGTGAACCTCCATATGTTATTGGTTTTCCAACTCCCATCAGCCCCTCCCATCATGGCCGATGATGGGAGTCTTAAGTCCTACAACATTTGAAGGGACAAATATTCCATAAGCTTGATCAATGTTTTCTCTTCAGACGCGTGCCTAGGGGTTGGAAAAACCACCCTCCTCCAACGGGTGCAGGCCCTGGGTTAGGGCACACACACAAAAAAATCACCTATCAGACTAAGGAGTGTGTGACATATATTTGTGTGGCAACACACCACTGCTGTTGTGGTAAACACAGGAGAAGCTTCTCGTCCTTTTCACATTGCAGCACAAATGTGTGCAAATGCGTTCTTCCTCCTCACCTCGCCGGACTGGGGACAATTTGATTACTTGGGTCAAGCAAAATGCAGTAATTTCTAATGTGGTTACTGCGGGAAAGTGATTTTTTTTCCCTGCGAGGGGCTGTGGGGCACTGATACATCTCCTTGCCAAGGGCAGAAGGGACCCTAAGTACACCTCTGTCTATCAAACAGCTTAGGATGCTAGGCTACTTTACTCTACTGAAACAAACCTGTAAAGTAAGGTATGGATGATTAGTTCAGAGCTGAGTTCCAGGTCTACTCTTGCCCATTGGTTCGTGAGCTTCTCCAACAGAAAATAATTCAGAATGAAGTCAGACACAGTGGAAGCATTCTTCGATCATTTTAGCAGAAATGGTCCCATAGAAATCAAGGGGTTTAGAGTAAAATGAATTGAAAGAAGTCTTGATTAGTGAATGAGGCCCCAATTTTGCAACTTGTTTAAGATAGTGATAAAATAAAGGATTGTTTCTTCCCAGTACAGCATTTCCCTAAAAAAAAAAACACCCCTAATGTATATATATTTGTTTCACAGAACAATAAAATTGAATATATTGTATAGCCAGAAGAGTACACCTTTCCTTTTAAGCAATCTATAGTTTTGGTTGCTATATTTAAACATGGCAAAGTATTAATTACATCATAATTACTCTTATACCTGAAATTTTCGTTATAACTATAGCCAAGATTTCACACAAGTCTGGGCATTTAACTGAAACTGAGCAGTTTTTAAAAATCATCACACTGATTTATGTGTCCTCTTTTATTACCACATGCATTTTTGATGCTTTGATAAGCATATCTCTAAGTAGCTATGCGACCCTGTACATGCCTGCTTAGATCCAGTGAGTTCATTGGGGCTTACTCCCAGGTAAGTGAGTGTAGAATGGCAACCTTAAACTGAAATCTTATGTTTACAGTCTTGGGCGTAAGCCCAATTGAACACAATGGGTTTACTTTTGAGTAAGCATGCATAGCATTGCACTGCACTGCACTTTAAATAAGTACTATTAAATATACTGTATATATAGAGGTCAATAAAAAAATATGGTGTAAATCAACCGTTAACGGAGAAGTACAATGTGTTTAATTAGTTGCATGGAATTTCATTCCCTCCCCAAATGTGTGTGTATGCGTATCACATAGACACAACCTACATGCACGGATAGCTTTAAACACAAGAGTGGTTATATGGTAGTCACTTCACTCTAATGGTGCACATTTGCACGATTGCAGAAAATGCTTACATAGAATTATGGCCTTCCTTATCTAATATCCACTAAGTACATATAGAATCATAGAATCATAGAGTTGGAAGAGACCACAAGGGCCATCCAGTCCAACCCCCTGCCAAGCAGGAAACACCACCAAAGCATTCTTGACATGTGGCTGCCAAGCCTCTGCTTAAAGACCTCCAAAGAAGGAGACTCCACCACACTCCTTGGTAGCAAATTCCATTGCCGAACAGCTACTCCTTGCTGAAGCCTTAGATCCTGCCAGCGCTAAGCAGTTCTGTCTAAACATTGTGTGTGCCCTGACCTCACATACGCACACTATATGATTCTCTCCTCAAGAAGGCTTCAAATTACTCTTTCTCTTCAGTTTCAGGTGTTGGCAATCCTGTTTAAACTGCATGGCCATAAATGAAGCCATTGTGTGGGAAGTATTTCTAGGGATAAATTGGAAAGTAGACCCAATTTCTCAGTGTAATCCAAGAAAAGAAAATGTTCCAGCTAGGTCTTCTCACCACACACCACATCTTGTGTGAGGGACCCTTGGCCCTCCAGATGTTGCTGAACTTCAACTCCCATCATCCCTAGCCACAGGACATTCTTGATGGGTCTGAGGGGAGTTGAAGTTCAGCAACATCTGGAGGGCCACATATCTGGGCTCCACCTACGTGTTCTGGCCTTAAAGTTTTTCCTCTGCTCTTCAGTATGATTGGCAGTTCAAAATGAAACCTAAAGTATTTGCCTTTAAGGTGTGCTAGCCCCACTAGCATCAACGAGATAATACAAATTCTGTTGCTTTAGCCACCCTCTATCAGTGGTGGACAGCTATGCGAGTGCATTTTTTTTTTAAAAAAGAACCATATTTAGGAAATATACTCAAGAGCATATTGCTCCTGGCTTTTTATACTTAACTTCTGTTTTTGCAGTCTTGATTTAGGCACAGTTCTCACTGACCTCAGCAAAGGCTGCAAGATCAGACCATAATCGGTATTCAATAGCCTACACACGCCGAGTGCAGATTTGTCATAAACAACAGCTTGTATATGCAGCTTAGCAATACAGCTTGGCACAGAAGCCGTGTTTTCCTTGGGGGCCAATCCAGCTTCCCTTCTACATCCAACAACACTTCCCATTGATTTCGAAAGGGATTTTCGTTTGCACCAAATGTTCATGTGCAGATTTTGTATCAAAACCATTCCTGTAATAAACTTCTCATGTTCCTGATGCTGGCAAAGCTTTTATTTAGAAGAAGAAGAAGAAAGGAACAGAAACCAACTCCTTGCACATTTGCATTGTTTACTGTGCTGCAAGCAAAAATAGCAAAGAAACTGAAAACGAGCACACATCAATCTGCACCTTTGCATTTTTAAAGGCTGCATGCATGTCCTTTATTATAACATGGTGGCGCAAATCGGTGCACATTTATTTGAGAGTAAAGGCTACTAAATTTAGTGGGACTAGTTTCCGAGTCTAAGAAGTATGTCTAAGATTAGGTTCTACGTTGTAAAACCAAACGAAATATTACATTACACCAATGTGCTCTTCTAATTTATATATTGACCCTTGTATGCCCACCAAAACAAATTCAAATATTTAAATGCATAAGTACCAACAAGATCAATCTTAGTACAAAGAATGTGTGTATCTGCAGTCTATGAAGTAAGTGTTTCATTATTTAGCCATCTTTCAGTATTGCTAGCTTTGAATACGGATAAGAAATATTCAAAGAATCCTTGAGAACTAGAATTGTAAACACAATATTCAAAATAGCCTGGAATAAGAAACACTGAGAGCTGTTACTAACTACCAGGATATATTCAAAACTCAATTATGGAAGGACTGCTATATTTTGATCAATACGTATTTCTGAGTTCAGCATGCATTCCATATGTTCCCAGCAAAGCCTTTCCATATATCTAAGCCTTTGGTAGTTGTGATGCTTCCCATGCCTTTCAAAGAAATGTCTCTGCACAGGTAATTTCTTTTTAGAGGTACACTTAAGATTAAAATGTTACATCTGAGTTCAATGAAAGGGTGTATCATACAGGTATGTTCAGTGGGGGGGGGGGTCAACATTGGCTACATCTCCCTTGCAAAATGTATACAGTACTCAGTAGCAAACCCAAGTTTACTCCTTTGGTATGTGTGAAATGACTCTGAGTTTGTCCCATGTTCAAAATCAGTTAGCCATATTAATGCAGTAGAAGAAATTATGGGAAACTGCACTTTACAGAGTAATGTATGAAAAATACTTGTCTCAGATGACCTGCAAGACAGAGTACAGAGCAAGGATATCTCAAGATAATGGTCTTGGAAAGCTCAGGGACACACACCAGTCAGAAAGCTGGTTAAGAACTTCTGTTTGTCTTAAACAGGAACATAAAAGTAACAGGAAACACCTGACTCCACCCAACTATAGCTAAGTCCAGAGCCACCTAGTGACTAAGCTGTAGAATGACACTATCCACCACCTTCCCCAAGCTTTTGTTTAAATAAACAATACAATAAACCAGCACCGCTGAAATATCTGGTAATACAGGGGTTCAGCCACTCATCTCTAAATTCTGCAGGTTTCTGAATATCTTGACTGGACTGAGCAATGATCTAAGTAGTAGCATTGCTGTTAGTCTTAAAAGATGTCTCAGGTAGCATCTCAGTAGATTAATTTGGGGTTTCAGGTACTACTTGGGCATTTGGCAACTGCACCTTTCCGGGAATAGGAAAATGTCAGATTCTTTTAAGCATTCCACATGTAGGCTCAAGAACACAGGGTGTTCCATTTGTTCTGTGTACAGTAGCCAGAGCTTGCCATCAGATTTGACAAAGACTCTTCCTCCTGACTCTAAATGCGGTAGTTCTCATTCATAACCACTCCTAACTCAGAAATCTGAAGTGGCTGGCGACAGTCCCCAGATCCTTCTCTGTGGCTGAAATCGGTGGTCAGATTTTCCTCCTTATCGGCAATTCTTCTGTGCTTTATCCAGTAGCTACCAGTGGTACTGACCTGCACCTTAAAACTGCAATATATGGGTGATTGTCTAGAGGTTTGGTTTGCAGTCTGTACTGTTCTCTCTGCCTCACCATTTGCTTGATAGTAGCAGGGGATAGTGGTAATATGATTAAAGGTGTAAGATGTCTGGAACGACTACTATTCTGTATGGCAAACAGGACTGCAGTGTTGGTCACATGTACCATGTATGCATAGCTGCCAAGTCTCCCGTATTCCCCGGGAAACCCCCGTTTTTCCAGCCGTTTCCCGCTGGCAGCCCGGATTTTAAACAACCCCTGTAAATCCCCTGGATTCTTACCGGCCCGGGGAGGCTCCTTCTGTGCATGTCTGGAGTCTCTGGACATGCATAGAAGCAATTTCTGGCGCTGTGGCCATTTTGGAAATGGGCAGAGCATGCGTAGAAGCAACTTCCGGTGCTGCTCTGCCCAGTTCCAAAATGGCCGCACCGCGACTTCCAGTTCCACGCAGCTGCCGATCCTGGATTTTTCAATCTGGAAGTTGGCACCTATGCATGTATGCCTAAGTGAACAGTTGTGCAACATTGCTGTGGCAGTTAATATCAGACCCAGGAAGCATCTCAGGACATATAAAACTGTGGTCCATGACAATCGTGTCGATCTCTCAATCCATACAGGTCAACCACTAGCCTGTTCCAAAGTCTATTGGATAGGGTTCCTCCCATGGTGCTGACCCTAATTCTTCTGCAGTATTCACAGGATAAGATTTTCGTTGTTGTGTCATTTCTATCACCAGACCCCCAGACTGTCTACTTGGCTTACTTGTAGCATTTGATTAGACCTAGATGGTCTGTTATTTCTTTCCTGATAATTTATGGTGTAACAATACAGTTCCTTTTTGTTGTTAGGCCTGCCAGTTCACACTCAGTTGTCCATAGTCAGCACAGTTTCTGGTAATCTCTGAGGCACTGAGAAGCCCATCCTGATCTGATGTCGTGTGAGACTTCTTGAAGGCCTGAAACTACATGAATGGCTCCTTGTATCTGATTAAGCCTATTTTCAGATGTTGATAAAGAGGTGGGTCACCACACCTTCACCTAACTTGTAAGCATCTAGTTCAATTGTGAGGTTTAATGGTAGGATGTCTGCTATGAACCCTTCTCTGGGTTTGCTTTTGTCCTATCCTGCATGAGTAGTGTTCTAAATACTCTATTTTGCCTTCATGAATAACATGCTTCTCCTCATTTACCTTGAGTCCAGATTCATGGATCCTTTTCAAGCCAATGGTCAACATTTTGTCACGCCTTCTCACTGGTGTGGCATGAATTAAGATGTCAGTCAAGAAGACAATGACTCCTTTAACGTCTCTGAGGAGTTCTGTCATCTTCCTTTGAAAAAATCTTGGGAGCACTTTTGATTCCAAATGGCAGGCATTGAAAGTAAAGTCTCCCAGGGGGTGCGATAAACATAGTCAATTTAGCACTCTGGTTTGTCAAAGGAAAAGATTTGGAAAATCTTACCACTTTTGAGAAAAGACCTGTTGGAAGTGCTTTTTGTCCCCTGACTACAAATTCATTACTTTTTAAAAAGATCTACACAGATTTACATTCCCCTCATTTCTTGATGTTTGGAACCATTGGTAAATGATGTAGAGTTGGTAATTTCTTTAATGATGTCTTGTTTGTTCATACTTCCCACCTCCACACACCTTATGGAATAAGGAAATGGGCATGCCGTGGGTTGCTTTTCTGCAGGATCACCTCTTAGTAGACCAGAGGTTTTCAACCATTTTGGGTCCATGGTTCCCTTGACCAACTACATTCTTTCTGCGGCACTCCTGGGGGGCAAAGGAGCCCAGTTACGTCACCCCTTGCCTGCAGAGCCAGCAGCCCCTCACCCCTTTTCAAATACCCTCTCTTGTGAAGTGTTCCCTCAGCCTCCTCTCCCCTCTCTTGGGAGTCCCCTAGGAAGCCACTGCTGCTGCCCTGGTCTCTGAGCCACTGCCACCCCAAAAAAGAGATGCCTCATCGCAGTGCCCCACAGAAGTCTGGGAAGCACCCCCTGGCCAGCCCCAGAGGCACCATTCACCTACAACAAACAGCCATGCAAGCCTTTGGGAAGCAGAGACCTGAGAGGGTGTCAGAGGAGGGAGGGAAGGAAAGAGGGACAGAGACCAGTGTTTGCCAGCAGCACCCTTGATCATCATTCAAGGCATCCCAGGGTGTCACGGCACACTGGTTGAAAACCACTGTAGTAGTAGACCATTGTCTCCAAACACTTCTTCTGATCATCTCACTGTTTTTCATTAGTCTCAGTCTTGGAGCTTCTCCATAACTGATGTGATTACCCAGCTCAGGAGCTTGTAGCACATATACAGTGAACAGAAACTGCTCCTGAGTCGACTTTGAAATTAATAGTTAACTTTATTCTCTAAGGAGGGAAAAGGCTTCATAAAATGTGGTACCTAAATTGTTGTCTGCCTCTGTTGTTTTGCTTTTGGGGCAATCTGGATATGACACACGATAGCAAAATGCCTGCTTTTGAATACCACCTGAAAGAAACTTAGGAAGCTGCCTTAAAGCAGGCCAAACCAATGGTCCATCTAGCACAGTTTTGCCTACAGTGATTGGCTGTGGCAATTCATGGTTTCAGATAGAGAAATGTTACTTAGAGATGCTGGGGATTGAACCTGGGACCTTCTAGCTGCAAAAGTGATGCTGTACCACTGAACTACGGCACTGCAGTGTGCTCCTTGAGCCAGACAAAGCCTTCTAATCGATGAGTCTTTCTACATCTTGTGCATGCAGTCTGAAAGGGTAGGACTTTTTGCTGCAGGATGCTTTAAAAATGTATGGACTTCTTTTTAAAGGCTTCCTTCTCTGTGGCTTCTGTCAGGACTATCCTTTTCAAAATGACTGCTGTGATGGTTTCTGGCGTTTTGTGGAGTGGAGGTTAGTTACCTCTTCCCAGTCGCTCCCAAGTTTTCTTTGTTCCCTGGTCTGGGCCTTGATCAACTTGGATTGCCTTGCTATCTCTTATTCTCTATGACGTTGTGAAGGCCTTGCATTCTTTCAGAAAGGACTCTCTAGAATTCCAAGCACAAATCTCTTTTCATCAGCCAGCTCACAGAATTCACCCTGTTCATAATTCATGCACAGCCCTAACAAACGACTCAGCAGTTTCTCCTGCCTACTAAGCTCTTTTGTTAGGATGGTCGCATAGGTATTGCCGATAGAGAGGAGATGCACCATCAAGATCTGCCTAACAATTGGCATATGCTAATAATATATATGTTTCTCCTGCCTACTAAGCTCTTTTGTTAGGATGGTCGCATAGGTATTGCCGAAAGAGAGGAGATACACCATCAAAAGAGGGGACACAGATCTGCCTAACAATTGGCATATGCTAATAATATATATATATATATATATATATATATATATATATATATATATGTCCAAGGATTGTCAGTTGAGGGGCTCCTTCATGGCCCCTGGTCTCCCTTCTTAGGATTCTTTATCTTTAAACTAGACTTGGATCAGACTGCTTTCCAAAAAGAAGACTCCTTCCAACAGACCTTCAAGTAGAAGACTGTCACCTTAAAGTAGGACACATCTCAAAACACATTCCTTTTGGGGGTCAGATGAGCATTCAACTTGGCCAGACCATGCTCACCATTGTGTTTATGGACCTCTTCAGCAAAGGTTAAGAATTCGTAAACATCTTTGGCTTCTTTCCCCATGGCATAAAAGAATGAATGTACTGGCACAATCCCTTCCCCTTGTAAAGCTTTCAAGCTCAGTGGAAGCAACCAGATCGTGCTTTTGATTTAGGTGGCACTGTTGGATTATTAAAGCTGTTGGTTCCGAGTGCGGAGAACTCTACCATTTTCTTCCTTCCGTTGAGAATCTGTGGGTTTAAAAACTTTAAAGCATGAAACTGCACGGCACTCAGACTGCTAGACATAATAGCAACACAAAACTCCTGACTCCACCGAGGTACAACAAAGGCCAGTGCCACATAGTGCTTTAAACTATATAATGATGCTGTCCGCATGATAATGTGCAAATGCTGCTAGGTTGCCTTCCAGTTGGGTATGGGGTTTAAGGGTTTAAAGTGAAGACTTCTCTGAAGAGAAGAGTTTTGGGGAAATGTCTGTAGGAAAAGAGAGTGGAGGCCCTACCACGTTGGTGTTGGGAGGATTTCAGGCAAAACGGTCAGCAAGGGAGAAAGGTAATTAAGAGAGCAGGACACTTTTGAGTGCCTAACGGTTGCTGCTAAGGTCATAGGGATCTAATATAATTGTGTATATGAAGTCCAATAAAAGGGGGGCAAAGCTCATAGTAGCTGAGACCTAAGCAAGAAATTTGCTTCCAGGATCAGGAATTGAATTGTTAAAAGTCTCCAATTAAAGGAGACACCGTGGGTGGGCACAGGAAACCATAAATGCAGCAGAGGGCGGGGCGCAGATGGTGGTTTAAAGAAACTCCATAAGGCTACATCTATATCGCCAAGTTCTAATGAGCATAAAATAAAATAAAATGCATCAATGAGTTAATCGTAAATTTTGCTGCTATTTTAACTGCAGCTTTCTCTTTCTTAGAGAGTATTAGAGTGGGAGGATCTGGAGGGTGGCTTTAAAGTGGGGTAGTCAGATTTCCAATGGGAACAATGCTCCTGGCTGCGGAAAAGTGAGCACAATCAAGTAGGTAGATTTTCTCCCCATGAAAACATGTATATTCACACACACACACACACACACACACACACACACACACACACACACACACACCACCACCACCACCCCGTTTGAAAAAAATATATAGTACAGTCAATCAGCTAAGAAACATGGAGGAAAAGAGCAAAAATCCTATAAAAGAGAGATATCTAATTCTGGAGACACGGACACACACACACACACACACACACACACACACACACACGGTACAATATCTTTCCATGAGATCAAAATGACTCGGCTATTTCTGATATTTTGTGCCATTAGAGAGAGAGAGAAACCAGGTTCATATTGAGCTTTGAAAAAGGGGAAGAGAGTTCTTTCGCAGTGAATCTCTTTCAGGCAGACTGTACAAACCCATTTCCGTCTTCTGTCTCTGCTCCAAAACTAATTGCCAGCAAATATTTATTTGCCCCCACCCCCACTCCACTCTGTATTAATTTATTTCCGTCTAAAAAGAAAATGCAACATACACTAGTTAAGAGTTGATCTGGCATAACTATTGAAATCCTGTAACTGTGTGTTTCCTCCGAGTATTGAAAAAGATGCTGATTCATGATCTCCCTTGGTAAATTTAGCTGTCCTTTTAGCAAGATTTTTTAAAAATAATATTCACAGAATTTGTTCACCCTGTTGAGGCAAAATCAAGCCCATATAAGTGTGGGGGATCTATATTGCCATTTGATGAGGGAAATGGACTTTTCTAGTGGGAAATACAGTAATGTATAGAGCCAAATGGAATTTAAATGGACAGTCTGTCCATAAAAGCCACAGATGGGGAGCAAAGCATTGCATCATGTATGAATGTTTGCATAGAAAATGTAGAATTTCAGTGACTCATTTTACATTAACAGAGAGTAATGTCTTTATAAGGACCACATCTTTCTTTCTCTTTTCTTTTTTTTTATCAAGATAGTTCCTTGATGGAAAAAAAATCTGTATTTCAAAAATGCATTATTGACATTACATTAGAGGAAGAGGGCATAAAAAAAGAAAAGAAAAGTTGAATGTCAGCAGATAAGCACACTGTAACTAGCCAGTGTTCCATCATATTTTGGAATCTAAAATGGTAATGTAGCCTAATTATATTTTAAAGGAAAACAAATGATCACAGAATTATACTAAGCACATGTAGCAGCCGTATGATGTCCTTAGCTGCAATGTGGAGCAAGCTTTCTTTAAATCTAAAATTATACAGTTTAGCACCTGCTGTTTTATTCAGGTGTTGGCTGTTACACACTGTTTTGTCCACAGCAATAGTAGTCAATGAGAGCCCACAAAGGCATTGGAGGAGCGCTTCCCTATCTTTTGTTCTTGTTATATATGGAGGGGGAAAAAATCCTTTTGGCCAATTGATTCCTTGTGATATGCGCAGTGAGGCTAAGAAGGATTTTATTCTCTTTGCTCTTAACCTTAGAAAATACCCAAGTACTAAATTTCCTTTGTTGTCTTAAAAAGCATGCTGGATTTTGTAAAAGGGTTTTCTTCTCGCTTCACAGTTGCATTATGGCTTTAGCTGAGTTTAAAATCTTTCTCCTGGACCATTTTTTGGGAGAGAAGAATTAAATATGTGTTAGCAAATGGGGGAGGGGTGGTTTAACTAACATTTAAAACCTTGCCCAACTCTGGCCTCCAATATACTGTTCATTCCTACGATGTTTAAAATTACCAGTGGATATGCAGAGATTGATGTGGGTGGCGCTGTGGGTTAAACCACAGAGCCTAGGGCTTGTCAATCGGAAGGTCGGTGGTTCGAATCCCTGCGACGGGGTGAGCTCCCGTTGCTCGGTCCCTGCTCCTGCCAACCTAGCAGTTCGAAACCACGTCAAAGTACAAGTAGATAAATAGGTACCACTCTGGTGGGAAGGTAAATGACGTTTCCGTGCGCTGCTCTGGTTCACCAGAAGCGGCTTAGTCATGCTGGCCACATAACCCGGAAGTTGTACGCCGGCTCCCTCGGCCAGTAAATTGAGATGAGCGCCACAACCCCAGAGTCGTCTGTGACTGGACCTAATGGTCAGGGGTCCCTTTATCCTCATGCAGAGATTTAACTAGTTCACAGGTAACATATGAGTGTTGGGGTTCCTGGAGAGATCACAGCTACTTTGCTTCTCCCCTGGTCTTACTTCTGCTGTGCTCCCATCATTTAAACCATGGTTTGTCTCCGTGTGCTGTCTGAACCCACTCCCATGGTTTGTCTCACTCTGTGACCAAGGTTTGCCCTTGCATTTATAGCTCTATAGGAGACAAACCATGAGCTTGGGTTCGGACGATACACTAAGAGAAACCATGGCTTAGTTCACATCAGCACATCAGCACTCCGACTCAGGGAGAAGTACAGCAGCCATGATTTCTTCTCTGGGAATCCTCATGCTCATACATATTATGGCATAGTGTTACATGCAAATCAATTCATAGTGCAAATGGAAAGTGCAGAAGTCATATGTATTTGGAGGTGGGGCTAATACGATCTTGGGGAGATAGGAGATCAGTGAGAGAGGTATCAAGAGAACCTTGATTTCCATTGCCCTTCTCAACAATCCAAATTAAAATGTATACATAAAGTCTGGCATTTCCAGTGCAGAAGTAAAAATGAAACACCGCTTGTCATCACCATTATAGGCCCTTGGTTCTCAGACCAAGAGGCGGACTACATAGCAGTTGATTGAAACACAAGGATGACATTTCCTGGTCTACTTTTCATGGGCAACTTGGATTGATCAAGGAGAGAAAGCTGTGATAGGTATTCTCCAAACCAGTGAAGGGTAAGTGAGAATCTGGGCAAACCACAGGGGAGGCAATTCTCCCACCCCAGGAGCTTTCCAATGAATCCTCTTACCCATGGTTAGACTGGGAGGGGTGTCTGCAACTCATAGGTGGGGGATTGCTTGCGAAGAGGTTTGAGTAAGTTTTCTTTTTAGATTTAGGCAGGTTTCCCATGGCAGACGTGCAAGCTTCTAGGTTTCATTTACGAAGTACATCATTTAGAATCTGGAAACGAAAATTACTTAGTTGGGTGGGGGTTTGTTTTTAGGGTGGTAGGATTTCCATTGCTGAAATGGATTCACCACTTTGTCCCATGAAGCTTTCTTTCCGAAGTGGGTTCCTTTTTTCAGGCTTACAGGGTGGTTGCCTTCTAATGGAATTAGAACTGGTGTTTGTTTGTGTGTGTGAGTCAGTAGAATCAACAATTGTCTCAGTAAGCTGAAGAACATAGAAAGACAGCTTCTGTATTCTTAGGAGCTACTCTCTCTTCTCCAGAAAGTGGCTCAAGACTGTAAAGATCAAACATCTTAGATGGTCAAGCTCCATAATGAAGCTGGCACTATCCACAATAAGGGCTTCGCGCTAGGAATGGGCAAATCTGTCAGTTTCATTTTCTCTCTATTTCTCATTTCCCAGTCTTCAGTTCATCATATTTCTCCATCAGTTTTAGGTGTTTTTTTTTTAAAGTTCCCATGAAAATTCACCAGCATCTTAGGGTGAACTTCTCCTAATATACACATTTTCGTATGCAAAATATTTTCCCTGAACCTAGGGCATTTTATATGCTATTTTCATCAATATATACATTAAGGGGCACACTTTACCCCAATATATGCACCTTTGTAAGCATTATATTGCTGGAGAACTGCATTGCAAAATTCAGAGAAGTACAAATATTGAAGGAGGGATGTGTCTCAGTTTGCATATTGTTTCAGAAAATGAGAATTAGGCAGATTCTCTTTTGCTTGTGAACTGAACAAAAGTTCTCTTCCCATTGCTACTTTACAGTACATGAATTGGGAAGTTTTGAGGTTTTGCAGCGGGTGGGTGAAAATTAAATTCATTCCCTTGATAGATCCCCCCAGAAACAAATTGGCAACATATTCTTTGCAGAATATGGATGAGGTATATTCCTGTGTACTATTTTTTAACTCAGGGAAATATTCTCAAAAGTCTGGGGTCGTCTTATACACCGGGTCGTATTTCTTATATGGCAAGTATATCCCAAACTCTATATTTTAAATGGAAAAGTTGGGGGTCGTCTTATATGCCCAGTCGTCTTATACACTGGGATATACGGTATGTAAGATTCCTTTCCCCTTGTCACACGTGAGCTGAACTTAGCACATTTCAATTAAATTTAGCAGGATCAGTGGATAAAATTGACTTGAGGGCTGGATCTGGTCTATGGCACCAGTTGACCCTTGTTTTAAGGAACAATGCTTATCAAATTGGGAAGACATTGCTTTGCTTCGTTTTTAAAGCATTTTATTTGTAGCAAGGTAGGGAATGCCAAAATCGATTGGCATTGATCTTTTAATATTTTTCTGTGATTTCTTCATTTCTGTTTAGAACCTCTGCATACTGCTTTGCAACAAAAGATAAATATTGGCTCTTCAGCTTGGCTCGGGAAAATGGGCCGTGCTATTCTCCTGACATATTATGCTTCTCCAATTAAGTCTAGTGGGTGCTTTCACCAGAAAGTTCAGTTTGATCGAAGTTTGGAGGCTCATTCAGAGCATCGATTTCTTTCCAGCTGGTTATGATTTTGAATGACGAGGAAGTGGGCTTGCTAAAGGTAATGACTGCCGAACTTTGGATTAGACCAGACACCTTGTCAGAAACTGCATACAATGACATAGAAATGCAGATGTGTTGAGCTTGTTAAATGGGGGTAGGATTTGAAGTGGCTGAAAATATTCCAAGTACAGCTATCTATCTATCTATCTATCTATCTATCTATCTATCTATCTAAGAACAAAGACAACTAAAAAAAACACACAAAAGCAAATAAAATTAAAACCATGCAAAATAGACACTCACAGCAAAGACCCAGTTATGTTTACTAGTTATTTCTTAAATTTATATACCGCCCTTCATCCAATGATCTCAGGGCTGTTCCAGCTGGGAAAGTGTGTCAGAACAAAAATGACTTCAATTATTTCTGGAAAGTGCTGACAGTGTGCACCTGACAAGGATGCTATTCCACAAAACAGGGGCAGCCACACTAAAAGAAAGGTCCTGCTCCAAGTACCGTAGTAGTAGTGGAAGCATATTATTTTTTATCATTATAAGCTGTCCAGATAACACTGTTCTCAGACACCATAAAATTTTGCTAATAATAATAATAATAATAATAATAATAATAATAATAATGTGTCTATGCCAATTCTTGCTAAGAGAAAGGTGAAGCCTGCTTTAAATGTAGCTCCTGGGCATATTGCTGTTGTTTTGTTGTTTAATTTATTTGAAGCATTATAAACCAGTCCATATCCGAAAGCTACCAAAGCAGTGTACAATAAAATAAAAGATTACCCACTCAATCAACTAAAATCTCAAAATGTGTACTACTTATTAATTTGTAGTTAAAACACTGTGGGTGTTTTAAACTTGCCATGTGGGATCTGCACAGCCAATGGCAACTCTAATGTTGGCCACATTAACACAACCAGATTCCTTTGTGCAGTTAGCACACCGATGTGTTCCCACTAATGGGCTAACACTGTACAGGTAAGTGCCATGATCCTGTTTAGATATGACACTGGCTGTGTGGATTACTGCACAGGTAAATTTCTGGCATAGTTTTTAATAAGCCATAACAGACAATAAATACTTTATTCTAATTTGCTTTCATTTAGGACTGTTTCCCCCATCTTATTAGAGAGTGTAGTATGCAATTGCCTACTATTAACTGGAAATGGCAATATAATATGGAGCTTGTTGAAAAGGTTCAAAGATCATGGGATCCTTCTTTTTTAACTATATTAGTGAGGATGTACCCACTGTAATGTATAATAGCATTCTTTGAAGAATTAGGTAGCCCCCGAACACTACCATTGAATGGCATTTCTAAATGAACTGAGGGCAGAGAACAGCACTGGTGTTATAAATATTTATATTCAAATGTGTTGTTGTTTTTATCCAAGTCAATAGGGCTCAATGGAGCGAAAGAAAAAGGGAACAATAGAAAATAACTGTATTAACAATCCGATAATATAGCTCAGTTGGTTAGAGCGTGGTGCTGATAATGCCAAGGTTGCAGGTTCGATCCCCATATGGGACAGCTGCATAGTCCATGGTTTGGACTAGATGATTCTCAGGGTCCTTTCCTGTTGTAGTGGTTTCGGCAACACTTGGAAGTTCTTTTTGCAGATTTTTCTATATAAATTTGCTGTGTTTCTACAATGCAGGGTCCCGCCTCTCATTAAACCCAAAAATATTGTGAATTTAGAGCCATCAACCTATAGAAATTGCAGCACCTTCCATGGATGGGGGGGGGGGTCTCTGTTCTTTCCTCAGTCATTTCCTCAAAGATGACGTTCTCTTTCATACACTTCTCATTTTAATGTAATAATTGCAATTTGGGGGCATGGAAAATATATATCTGAAGCTCCAGATGCAGTTCAAAAGTCAAAAAAACAATATTTATTTAAAGGAGGGACATCTCTAATTTGAAAGTAATAACTGCTATTTGTTAAACATAATGTGGCTTCTGATGCTTGCAAAGAACGTGAGCGATGAGCTCTTTACTAGTCGACTACGAAAACACAGGCAGGGAGGGGTGGGGAAGAGGCTAAACTTTAATGCAGCAAGAGGAGGAAAATCGATTGCAGTGTTCAAAGAGATCTCTGCTGGTGAAGAATATTAAAAAACCTTTCGCCAGTTTTGCAATGACTCTTATGATCTACAGAGAGAAAATCAACTAATCTATGAATGAGCTGGCAGGGAGGAAGAAGAGAAAGAGAATGTTCTTCTGCAGTTTGGCTCCTGGTCTACAGAACAGGTAGTTGGAAGGGGGGCGGGAATTGCTACTATACACAAATTAAATTAAAGGCTTTGCTGACACTTCTTTCCAAGCATTTAATAGTGCAATCCGGAACCTGTTTACACAAGAGTAAATCCTATTGAGTTCAATGGTGCTTCCAAACTGGGTATTGGATTATACACACACCTGGGAATAAGTACCATTGTACTCAATGGAACTTACTCCTGAATAGTCAACCATAGGATCCAAATTGTCCTAGCCGGGGTGTGTGTGTGTGTGATTGGAATTTGTGAAGTAAGGAAAAAGGGGAGTAAATAAAATGAAATAAATGAATATTCACTACAAAATAAGAAATAACTGGTTTGGCTTTGAACCTAACCTGTAGAACAGTAACAATTTGATCTTCTTCCAAGTTTACCGCTGCTGTACCATAGCCAAGTCCAAGGTTAGTTTGGGTTACTGAGTGTGCATGACTTTGTTATGATGCCCTAATAATAGGATCTGAGTCAGGTTTAGCCAGATCTGTGTTCGTGTCATGATTCTGTGAAGAGCACAGTCAAACCTCAGCATGCAGTTTGGGGTGCAGAATTGACTCTCATGTCTCTGATGAGCAAAAACAGAAAGGTGGATCGCAAGACAAATGTCTGAATGGCTAGTGAAATTGCGCAAGATAGCTTACATCGGGTGGTATTCAGCTACGTTTTGCTCAGAGTAGACCCACAGAAACGGACCTAGTTCTGACAGCTGGCCGTGGGCTTCGTCCAAGGGCCTTCATTCTAGGGAGTTGCCCTGCTTGCCCATGTGCTCCCTTGTTTTTTCTTCCATCCTCTTTAATAACACAATGAGGAGGCTGGAGTGACTCCGCCGGATAGATTCTAAATTGGATGAGTCCCTTCCGAATCAAAGTATGTGTGATACCAAATGTGAGAAGTGAAACTTAGCACTTTCCAATCTGGGCATGTGAAGGAGGAAGGAGAGTCGCCAAAGGAATATGAGCCATATGGCTCCCACCCACCTACCCGCTTAACTGCAGCTCAACCGATGTAGCCTTTCCAGAGTTTTCTTCTCTTTTCTTGCTATGCAAATGCGTTCCAACTGATATGAGAGTCTCCAGGGTTTTCTTTGCTACTTGATACCACTCTTAAATTTTGCCTTTGCACAAAAGGAACTGCTCTTGAATTCGTGGATGGATGCATGTGTCGGTCTCAAAATATGATCCTCAATCAGCATAACCTTTAGTAGCTTGAAATATATCTAACTAGGCAGTGTGGTGTAGTGGTTAGTGTATCTGACTAAGTATGGGAACTCTGGGTGTGGCTGCCGAGACAATATAACACTGGTCCTGAAAGACCTACGTTGGCTCCCAGCACGTTTCCGAGCACAATTCAAAGTGTTAGTACTGAACTTTAAAGCCCTAAACGGCCTCGGCTCAGTATACATGAAGGAGCGTCTCCATCCCCATCGTTTAGCCCAAACACTGAGGTCCAGTTCCGAGGGCCTTCTGGTGGTTCCCTCACTGTGAGAAGTGAGGTTACAGGGAACCAGGCAGAAAGCCTTCTCGGTAGTGGCGCCCATCCTGTGAAACGCCCTCTCATCAGATGTCAAGGAAATAAACAACTATCTGACTTTTGGAAGACATCTGAAGGCAGCCCTGTTTAGGAAAGTTTTTAATGGTTGATGTTTTATCGTGTTTTTAATATTCTGTTAGTAGCTGCCCAGAGTGGCTGGGGAAACACAGCCAGATGGGCGGGGTATAAATAATAAAAATATTATTATTATTATTATTATTATTATTATTATTATTATTATTATTATTCAGGTTCAAATCCCCACTGGGTCATGTCACTCACTGGGTGAGGATAACATGGTGCAAAGGAAGAATCTTAGACACAACCCTGAGCTCCTTGGAGGAAAGGCAAGATAAAAAAATGTAATGTTTTAAAAATATGGGAACCAGGACTTTTCCCCCCCAACTGGAACTAGCTGGAACTGAGTTCTGGCACCTCTCAGGTGGGCACCATTGCCATTCTCAGAGAATGAAGGAGGTGGTCATAGGGATTCCGGCACCAATTTTACCAGAAAAATAGCACTGAGGAAACTAGCATAAGTAAAACAACAACAACCAGAAATTGGTCGAAGGTTGTGGAAGCACACAGGTTTTTTTGGGGGGGGAATTAAAGTGCCTGCAATCTGGGACATGCAACTGAGGTAAAGGCTAAGCCTGCACTTGTGCCAGACCCTGATCTCACCTGGGGCTTGAG
This sequence comes from Zootoca vivipara, assembly GCF_965207765.1. NCBI lineage: Eukaryota > Metazoa > Chordata > Lepidosauria > Squamata > Lacertidae > Zootoca > Zootoca vivipara. The sequence goes on along the minus strand of NC_142590.1, from coordinate 22,329,137 downwards.
GCAGTTTAGCCCTCACCTCAGCGTTGTATTATAGACACTCCCTTTGTTTTTCTTTCGTGGTGGCCATTTACTGGATAAAAGTAAGCTGCTGTACTGGGGGACACAGTTGCACTGAGGGCAAAACTTGTCCTTCAGTCAAAATGCCTCAGAAGACATTTCTGAGAATATGTCTGAGATGTCACTTTTCATATTTCCCCCTGAAGATTTTCCATCATTAAGTTTTAAATTTTGTGGCAGTCGTCATTTCCCCTCACAACGGCTTGGAAGGATGCTAGTTTCAGGGAATTGTGGAGGATGCAAAATGGTGGCTCAGTTGTGAGGTGGGACATGAGGCTAGGTTAAAGGTGAGCCCTGCTCCTGAAAAATTTCCCAGCAAATTCCCAAAGAAATTTGGTGAATTTCTCTGTCAGCAAATAGGGAAGAGAATTTTGAGGGGCCATTTGAACACAGTTCTAGCTTCATCCTTGACACTCGATGATCTGCTTCTCCCCAGTGATCCCACGATGTCTGCATTCGTGCCATGTGTCTCAATGTGTGCACATGAATTAATTACACCTCCCAGAAGTCCTTGCAACAACATACAGGCCTTCTTGCACACATGAAGCATACAATCATAATTAATGAGCCAGTGTAGTGTTGTGGTTAAGAGCGGTAGACTCGTAATCTGGGGAACCGGGTTCGTGTCTCTGCGTTCCAGCTTGTCAGTATCTTTCTTAAATTGTGTAACCCAGAACTGGACATAGCATTCCAGGTGTGGTCTTACCAAGGCAGAACAGAGTGGGACTATTATTTCCCTTGATCTGGCCACTATACTTCTGTTGATGCAGCCAAGAATAACATTAGCTTTTTTTGGCTGCTGCATCATACTGTTGACTCATGTTAAGCTTGTGCTCTACTAAGACCCCTAGATGCTTTTCACATGTACTACTGGCAACCCAGGCCATATTATGACTTCTGCGTGCCTTACAGCTAGTTCACTGAAGCAAGATCTTCCATGCATGATGCGTCCTCCCAAGCTTCCCTTGGCAATGTGCATGCTTGCAAAGCTAGATCCGACCTATCAGAGAATGCAGTTGCAACAACCTTATCATTCAGCGTAGTTCAGCAAACACCAGAGTCACACAGTTTGAAAGCACCATCAGCTCCTGGGGACTGCAGAGCATTATAGTCACATACATTCATTTTCAAACACCCCTCATGTGCTTGTTGCCGTTATCTCATCTGTTTCCTTCAGTCTTTCTCTGTTAGAAGCACATCCTGTGGTTAGTAAATGGTTCTTTGCCTCTGGAACAATGGAGCTGTCAATAAGCAAACACAGCAGTGGTTGGGTTTCCATCACCCTCCTAAACCCCTGCACTTTTTAAGATGCTCATAAACATTTGCACACACACACACACGAGGTAAGGTAGTACAAGGGAGAGAGGGTGGGAGAAAACAAAAGAAAACAGCTTAGATAGCCCAAAGGGGGACAAGCAACCCAGACATATAGCTCTCAATCTACCACCCACATTTTTGAACCCCTGTCATTTACTTGCAGGAAGTGGACTTTTCACATACAAATTTAGCTGGGAAATTAAAATCAGGCTTCAATCCTTAGACTATTTACTTTAAAATCAACTCAGTTGAAACCAGTAGGGTTTACTTCAGATAAAATGAGTGTTATTCGACTAAGTTTAATTAGTCCTGATGGAATAAATGGACCTAATTTTGTCATGTTCATTTCAGTGTGAGTAAAACTTAGTTGAATATCACCCAATATGTTCAGGTTTGCTTCCAGACTGTCACTATTTGGTGTGAAATTCGGTTATATGCTGGCAAATTCAGGTTGCAGAATTCAAGTTTATTCAGCACTCTTGCACACCAAATTGCCTTCCCCTCCTCAAAAGAGGTTCTTTTGCAATAAGAAAGTGATGTTAAAAGTACACTGGAAAGTGTGGAACAGCCCTTTTTCAGTGTAACATTGTATAACCTCCCCACAAACAAATCAGCTCAATAAACAGCCAGCATCATCTAATCTCCCTGCACACTTTGTGCAAACAAATCCGAATGAATGCTCAATAAATGGGTTATCTGGAAGCAACATAAGATGGGAGAGTTAATATGAAATTATGAAATATATTGTTATTTCTCTTCCTGAAATCTGACAAGTGTCACCTCCCTGACTGTCACTCTGGAAATGTACTTTGTCCCATATTTACTCCTGTCCCGTCGTCCCCCCCGTGTCCCCCCCCCCCCGGGTTTGGTGTTCCCACTGAAAAATGAAGGAATTTAATGAAAGCATTTCTGGGAAGAGAAATGAAGGAAGTGGGTATTCCAAGGAGTGTCATATTAACAATTCCAGATGATGATGTTGATGATAAGGAGGAGGAGGAAGATAAATATAGCCCACATGGTGCATTGCAGAGCTTACAATCTAAATTTTGATACTGCGAAGGGAGGGGAAAGGGAAGCAGTTTTTCTTCTACCATGATGAAATCTTTCCCTTCCTTAAAAAAATGCTTCTTGACAAGAACTGTACATTTAGATATTTGCTGGTAATGAGCATGCTGCTTATAAAGAGGTATCTTTTTAGATTCTTTGTGTTATTTCTTATAAGGGAGGTGGATGGGACTAAGCTATAGCATTTGTAAAATTCTACTACTAGTGACAGCAGTGATGATAATAATTAAAGCTGTAACAATGTCAAACTTTTGGAATCTTGGATAATTTAGATTATTGGCTTTGCTTGCAAACTATAGCTGTGTTCTATATCCAGGCTAGGTGTGGACAGAGCAGGTTGCTTCCATTTCATGTCAGTCTTGTGTGTTCTCAGTCATAGAGCCCTTCTGCCCTGTTTTCTTTTCTTTGAAGATTTTTTAAAAGCATGTAAATTCACATTTAAATCATATGCTGTTTATATGCATTTTATTAACATTCTTCATTTTATTAACATCTATTAGCATTCTCGCACAGGGAATGCTTTCCAGCGCATTCCCCCAAAGCACTTTTTTTTTTGTACACTCTTTTTAAAACCGAAACTGAATCACAAAAATTGGGGAATCTGCATCAGCTAATTGATAACTGTCTTCCAATTGGCATATAAGTTTGGGACCAGAGAACTGGGCTGATTTGCTTCAAGGTGCACAGGTTTCTCTTATTGGTGTCAACCGAGAGAAAGAGAAGAAACAAGGGATGGGAATACAGAAACACAAATGTCTTATCTCCATCAATATAAATAGGAGAGCCCTTCGAGAAGCCTCGGGTGCGATTCAGAACTCCTGCGCCCATAAGAAATGGTTGAAACTGTGCGCTGATCCACTGAATGACAGGATCTGTCTCCACATTGGATTGGAGGGCACTTTTTAGCACAGCAAAACCATACTATGTCTCACTTCCCATTTCCAGTTGTCGCCAGTGCAGCTGGTCAAAATGGATGATTCACATCAGCCCTGACTCACCAGCGCTTTCACAGGCAAGCCCCGATCTAACCTGACATTAAGCACTTAGCTTTAAGAATGTGGGTATGTGGATCCGCAGCTAGAGGTTTCAGATCTGTATTTTTCCGATTATCGTATAGCCATGAGTTGCTAAGTGCTTACTGTTCGTAGCACCCACGTTACATAAAACAGAAAGGCGCCAGCACTACAGCTTGTGCGACGGGCTCTGGCTTCCTTCCCTACATCTCAGCCTTACTTTATCGGTTACTTAATTTAATTGGCGGTGACATTAGCATTGGAACAGGCCTGATTGTCATCTTGGCCACAAAGGCCTCCCAGCTAGATATAAGCTTTGGCCAAGCCCTTCTAATGCTGCTTAAATGGACAGGGGGGAAACAGGCCGATCTCTGGCAATGCAGTTCCACATTTAGACTTAAATTCCTATAATTTGGCATATGCCAGATAAGAAAATCACATTAAAGCAAAGTATTTCCAAATGGGCAAATGCAACAGTGTTATCCCCCCCCCTGCCACTCCCGACATTCATCCTCAGGATATTTCCTGGTTTGACTGTGCATTATCTGAAACCAAATGACATGGCTTCAAGCTGTATATTAAGGTTGGGGGCCCTTTGGTCCTCCAGATGTTGATGGACTACAACTCCCAGCATCCCTGACCAATGGCCATGCTGGCTGGGACTGATGGGACTTGGGAATCCAACAATAGCTAAAGGGCTACAGGTTCCCAGTTTTTGCTATAGATGGTATTCTAGTGAAACTATCCTATCAATCCTTTTTGAAGGTCAATGAAAAGGCCTTTGACATGCTCAATTGAACCTATCTTACATTGTTGTGAAGATCCAGTGAGATTAACAATTACTCTAGGCACACTGTCCTGGACTCTGGGGAAGAAAGGTGCGATTTGTGATAAATAAAGCAATGCAACCTCTTTGAGTGTGAATTGGTGATAAAGGAAGAAAAGTGGTGAAGCTGGCTGCCCTGAGCAGAAGCCAACATAGAGATGGCAGAATGGGATAAGAGAAGAAGCAAGCAAAAACAGTGGGACACAAAACAGTATTGGCTACATGAGGGTCAATGAAGAATAAGGCAAGGGACAAGAGAAAATATGGCGGCTTTGTGACACAGCAATGGAGAGGGCCTGCCCAAGGTTTCCGGCTACCTTAGATGGAACACCAAATGATTTACCTTCACCTAAATCGAGATGAACAGAAACCCAAGACTTGCCAAAATATTTTAAGCGCTGTGCCAGAAATTTCTCCCAGCATCCTCCACCCAAACATTATCGCAACACCCCAAATCACTTTACTTAATGGAGGGCAACTCACTAGGGAGGTCTTACATGGGCTGTCAGCCCATCTGCCAGTAGTCTCTTTGCTTTCCATTTCTGGGTGGGTTGCTGGAAGGTTGGCCAGGCTTCAGGTGCAGCTGCATTCCAAAGGAGGGCGGGGCTGGGGACAAGGGATAGATGGCCTAGAGGAGAACAGATGCCCATGGTCTTTGTTCTCTCTCTTAATTAAAAGTGATTTTGATTCGTCAACTTCCTCTGGAATAGGAGACCAGGAGCAATCAGCAAGTGTGAGACAGTGCAGATATATAAATATCCGTGCCAGTTTCTTCTGCGCTTCTGCCAATAATCAGCCATAATCCTTGAGTTTTGGCCACAACCCAAACAGTCTTTTTCCATTTACCGTAAACAGAGCTTAAATCCACTTTCAGCTATCAACATGCATTTCTTGTCAATTGTAATTTGTCGCAAGTGGGGGGCGGTCCACAAAGGAGCAGCTCGTGAGGAAAGAAAATAGCTGTGCTTTTGTGCGTGGTTCCCAGGCATTTGGAGTGTTTTGTGGATCTGATTTCTGAGTGGGTTGTGCCCCTTTGCAGGAACTAGATCAGGGATAGGGTATCTGTGGGTCTCTAGACGTTGCTCAACTCCAACTTCCATCAGCCCCAGACAGCAGTGGCAAACTTGGGAACTATGGCACCCTATTTGAGACTAATACTTGGCTTACACATACCCGCAAACCTTGCGCTGCCTTCTCAAAGGTGACTAAGCAGGCGCCCAACCTTGGGCTCTGGAGGGTCCTAGAGACTTCTCACTGTTAACACATATCCATGACAAGCGCACATCAGAATGCTAGGAAAATATCTTTTAAACCTCTCAGCTGTGTGTATATGAACATACACGAGGGCTGGCTGTTCACATGTGAGCCCAGGTACACACTTGCAACACCACCTCCTTCACAGAGCTGGGGAAGCATTAACTCGGCTCTGGGGAAGAGGTGGGAGGACTCTAGGATTCTGTCAGAGCCCTCACGCTTCCTTCCCAAAGCTCAATGCCTCACTTAACGGGTTTTGAGATGTCACCCCCTTGGCTCAGTACCCAGTGCATGTGGACCTCTTACACAGCCCTAAATGTGCCCCTGCAAACAGCATGGCTAATATCCAGGGATGGTGGAAGCTTTAGTCTAATGTGTGGAGAGCCACAGGTTCCTCACTCCTGAAGTGGATTCAGTGGCGGAGCTATATGCTCCGGCACCAGGAGCGGTGTACATAATAATAATAATAATAATAATAATAATAATGATAATGATAATAATAATTCATTATGTATACGCCGCCCATCTAGCTGGGTTTCCCCAGCCACTCTAGGCGGCTTCCAACAAAATATTAAAATACAATGGTCTGTTAAACTTTAAAAGCTTCCCTAAACAGGGCTGCCTTCAGGTGTCTTCTAAAAGTCTGGTAGATGTTTTTCTCTTTGACATCTGGTGGGAGGGCGTTCCACAGGGCAGGTGCCACTACCGAGAAGGGCCTCTGCTTGGTGCCCTGTAATTTGGCTTCTTGCAGCGAGGGAACCGCCAGAAGGCCCTGGGCGCTGGACCTCGGTGTCCAGGCAGAACAATGAGGGTGGAGACGCTCTTTCAGTGGACCGAGGCCATTTAGGGCTTTAAAGGTCAGCACCAACACTTTGAATTGTGCTCGGAAACGTACTGGGAGCCAATGTAGATCTTTCAAGACCAATGTCATGTGGTCTCGGCGGCCGCTCCCAGTCACCAGTCTAGCTGCCGCATTCTGGATTAGTTGTAGTTTTCGGGTCACCTTCAAAGGTAGCCCCACACAGAGCACATTGCAGTAATTCAATGCGAGAGATAACTAGACCATGCACCACTCTGGCGAGACAGTCCGCGGGCAGATAGGGTCTCACCCTGTGTACCAGATGGAGCTGGTAAACAGCTGCCATGGACACAGAATTGACCTGCGCCTCCATGGACAGCTGTGAGTCCAAAATGACTCCCAGGCTGCGCACCTGGTGCTTCAGGGGCACAGGTATCCCAATCAGGACCAGGGAATCTTCCACACCTGCCTGCTTCCTGTCCCCCTAAAACAATGCCACAATGGCACACACACCCGGGATGGCACTCAGGGCAGACCGCTCCCCCCACCTCCACATTCATCCACCAGTGAGCGGATTGACTGCCGTGGTGTTCTCTAGAGGGGGGAAGTGATACATGGTTCCTTTACTGGGCAGGAGATTCCACTCTGCTTGTGGAAAGCACGGATTCTTCTCTGTGGGGATTTGACAGAGAACTCCCGGGGAGGTTAAATTAGGCAAACACAACATTTTAAATCTATACTCTTTAGAACAGCAGAGTCTGGTACAAGGAAGAGAGAACTGTCCATTAAAGCAGAGGAAACTGTGGCCCCCCAGACATTGTTGTACAATGGCTCCCCTTATCACTGGCCATGTTGGCTGGGGCTAATGGGAGCTGGAATCACAGCAACATCTGAACAGCCATGAGTTCCCCATCCCTTCTTTGAAGAAATGATAGGCAACGGTGATGAGCAACCAAGACCTGTGCTTGGAAACTGAAAAGCCCTTTGTGAAGGGCTTCTGACACAACGTGCAGGTGGGAAATGCTCTTTCATGTCTTTCTGACCCAGCAGCCCATCCTTACCCAGCAAGTGATGTGTAGATTAAAGTCCACCAAGTCAACATTTTCTTCAGTCAGGTGTAAGCCTGAAGTTGAAAGGCATGTGGTCATAAATTCTTTATGGCAGCGATGGCCATGTCAGTGTTTTCAAGGGCTGCTTGAATTTCCAGATAGTGGCTGGGAAGCCAGGAATGTATCTTGCCACACACACACACACACACACCAACCCCTGTATTGGAGCCCATGCCCTATAGTAAAGTCTGCACTACCAAGCTTCAGTGGCCTCCCAGTTAATGCACTCCGACACATACAAAACCCAAAGACAAATGTGAAATCTCTCCCCACCCCACTCTCAGCCCAATCATGTGCAGGTTGACTCTGAAGGATGTTTCATTGTGTGGGATTTATTCCCAGGCCAGGTGTGCAGTCTTGCATGTTTTGGAAATACATTTGCGCTCCTTATAAATGAAACTATCAGCAAAGAAACAGTGGCTCACTTAATGTTGAAAGGAGCTCTGTTAAGTCATATCGGTAGATGAAGAGAGAGGAATGGGCCAAGAGAGGAGAGCTGGAAGGAAGGAGGTAGGCAGGTCCATGTCTTCCTACAACAACATTAAAAGAACATTAAGCAATATTAAGAATGAAATCAGCAGTTAAACCCTATTAGGTGGGAAACTGAGGAGCCCATTTTGCTAAATATACTCAACAAAATATTAAAATACAATGGTCTGTTAAACATTAAAAGCTTCCCTAAACAGGGCTGCCTTCAGATATCTTCTAAAAGTCTGGAAGATGTTTTTTCTCTTTGACATCTGGTGGGAGGGCGTTCCACAGGGCGGGTGCCACTACCGAGAAGGCCCTCGGCCTGGCTCCCTGTAACTTGGCTTCTCACAGCGAGGGAACCGCCAGAAGGCCCTGGGCACTGGACCTCAGTGTCCGGGCAGAACGATGGGAGTACTGAAATTCGAGAGAGAGAGAGAGAGAGAGAGAGAGAGAGAGAGAGAGAGAGAGAGAGAGAGAAATGCATCAGAAATTTGTCCAAATTTCCCCTCTCCCTGGGAAATAAGAATATGAGGCCTGCTAAATTGGTCAAAGGCCCATCTGGTCTGGCATCCTTTTCTGCTGATGGCCAACCAGGTGCCATGGAGAAGTCTGCAAAGAGGATCTGAGTGCAATAGCACTCGCCTCACTTGCAATTTCTGGAAAATGGGATTGAGAGGGACACTGGCTTCAACAGTGGATGTAGAACATAGCATACACTACAAAGACTCTTCACTGCCAGTGAATATTGCTGTTATTGCCATCTCTAGTATGGGAAACGCTTTATCAGAGTGTAGTGTGAATGATCTGATGTGTGCATGTGAAATGCCCCCTTCCTGGTGCAATTCTATGCACATCTCCTTAGAATGTGCAGATTGTGCAATCCCACTGAGTGGGGCTTACTCCCAGGTAAGCACATATAGGATTGCAGCCTTTAAAAAGCATGTCAGCACCACTTGAGAGAAGTGGCACATCTGTGGTAGGCAGGCCTCATCCAGCCTTCAACAGGGTGTGCGGGAGTGGGGCAGCGGAAGGTGGGGCTCATGAGTGTGCGCTTAATTTAGATAGCTAGCTGAAATGTTTCTTGTGTTCATAATTGCAGACATCAGTGACATCTCTGCAGACACGCTAAGGTTTTCAAAAAGCGTTCTGTGTGTCTTATGAAAGCACCTTGATTTCCATTGTTTTGAAAAGAAGCTGCATTCTGGAGTTCACGCACTGCGTGTTGAGGAGGTTCAATGAGAGAATGTGTGGTTTTTCCGCAAAGCACCTTTCTGTGGCCTCTGACAGACCCAATCATATTTTAATCAAAGAGACGAAAGAGAATGTTGCTCACAGTAAATTTCATGCAAATTTTATTCTATTGCCATCTGATGTACTCGGTGTAGTGACAAAGGGGCACTGCCAATCTGTCTTTCAAGAGGATCTCTCAGGATGTGAATTGCTTCCCAGGTCTCCATCCCCAGCTGATGATCTCATACCACCTATCCCAGCACCAGTAAGGACTGGTGTAATACTACTGATAATACAGAAGCCCAACTCCCTAAAGCAAGGGAAATCTGTGATACCCCCCAATATACTTAATAGGGAGGGTTGAGGAATTGCAAGTCCCTCTCTAACCCAGTCTATGGATTTCTACACCCTCATGACTTTCCAACAGCATCAGGTGAAAAGGAGGCAGTGGGTACAGACAGACAGCTAGATCTGCAGGTGCGTGGAAGGTTATTATAGAAGATATTGCATGGGAGAACAAACTACAGGCTGTGAAGCTGGCATGAATAGGCCTCAGTGTGTCTTGGAATGGAAATTGATGTTGTCCCTCTGCGTTTTCCAGAGCTTGGCATTTGGAAGAGGCTTCCAAACTCTGTGCAGAATGGCCATAAAGCCCAACAATGTAGTTGTCCTCACCAAGACCGAATGTGTTCCTAATGGTGATGGTAGGACAGGAATTTTGAGCCAGAAGTCTCATGCAGCAGAAAGAGCAGGAGTCTCCCAAAACACAACAGGGGATATCGTGATAGATCCCAGATGTTCTAGCAGGCATTGTTCTGTGTCAGTACTGTATATAGAGTGTCTGCCCAGAGGCGTAGCAAGCCCAGGTGGTACCCGGTACCTGAGCCAGGAAGGGAGGGAGGCTGGGGGGGGGCGGCGGCTCGCCATAAGCGGCTCCTGCTTTGCCACTTTACAGCAAGTCAGGGAGGGGGAGCCATGGCTCCTGTCCACCCCTCCCTGGCTTGCTGTAAAGCAGCAAAACAGGAGCCTCTTACGGCGAGTCAGGGAGGCTGGGAGGGGGGCCCCGGCTTGCCATAAGCGGCTCCTGCTGGTGGCAGAGGGATCCCACCGCTGTCTGTACGGCACTCCAGTAGCGCTGGTGGCAAACTGCTATGTACAGCGCATGTGCGGTGGCGCTACGCACAGTGCATGCATTGTATGTAGTGGTTTGCTGCCATCGCCGCCCGAGAACTGTATGGATGGTGGCGGAATCCTCTGCTCGCGGCGGCGGCGGCAGAGGGATCCTCCGCTTGCTGCTGTAGCAGCGACGGAGGCATCCCACCGCCATCTGTACAGCGCTCGGGCGGCACTGGTGGCAAGCCGCTATGTACAGTGAATGTGTGGTGTCGCTACTTACAACGCATGTGTGTGACACTGCACATACATTGTACATAGAGGTTTGCCACCGGCGCCACTCAAACACCGTACGGACAGTGGTGGGATGCTCTGCTTGCGGCTGTAGCCGCGAATGGAGGATCCTATACATGCAGCTGCGGCAGCGTGATGGCTGCTCCTGTCGCTGGGACGGCAGGGCAAGCAGCCTGTGGTGTGCCTTCTTGTTACCCTCCCAGACACGAGACACGAGACCTGGGGCGCACGCCCCCCTGCCCCCACCTTGCAACGCCACTGTGTCTATCATATCTGGTTTGCCACCTTTTGAAGTTGGCAAAGTAACAGACATGACCATCTATAGCAGAGCCCATAACATCATTAAGTCCACAGTCTAAGATTACTGGAGATTACTTATGGAGAAGTGTGTTCCACAGCTGTAAAGAGCTACTCTTCCTGTTGATACATCGCTTAATTCTCAAGATGGTCTCTAAGTGGTTTACAAAAACTCCAATGCAGTATGCACACAGAACCAGCAACGGAACTGAGAAACTATAATGCAATGCAATGCCATAGAACAATAAAATCCTAAAAAATCAAAAACATTTTGAAGCATCTTTAGAGCCAGGAATCCCTTCCTGCTTCAGCCTATGTCTCGCCAAGGCACACCCTGTTTCACAAAATACAGCACTCATTCCACTAACACATACAAGCCACATCCACATCTACACAAATCACACAATGTCTGCTACTCTGTCAGTATCACTCTCTCTCCCCTTTTTTTCTTCTTTACAAATTCTGCCATCTTGTTATACACCTGTTGTCCAGGAAGGCATATCATCATAACAAACTTTCAGGGACTAGATAGGAGTCTGGGAAATGGATGAATGTCCTCCAAGACCAGAGAATATGGCTGCTCCTGGATAACCCACCAATGTTTAACCGAATATTTGTTGTGTTTTTCTTTGGCTTGGGTTGTAAAGGCTATATGTGATATCTACATAAGGTATCATAGTGCAATACCTATTGAACCACCCTGCTACTAGTTGGGCCATCCTTTAAAATTGATACTGTTGAACAAGACATCTTTTTAGAGCTAGTACTTTTATTGCAGGGGAAAGACAAAAGATATTAACATTATTGGCAGGAATTTTATGCCTTCCATCCCCCTTCACACACACACCCCAAAAAAATGGCAGTAAGTGAAAACTTATAACCAAATTTCCTGCTCGAAATTCTATTGTACAGATTGCCTAACCAGGGACGCTGTGCCTTTAACATTTACAAATGGCTGATTTTAATCCTCTCAAACAGCCAGTTAAAAGCTTCTGCCTGATGCATAAAAATTAAGTTAACAGTAATTAATGTAACCAGCCTGGAACCTTCACAAACTCCTGCCAGCAAGTGTCTTTTGGTGCACTCGAGAGGCTGTGGTTTGCTTGACGGTGCCAGCAAACAGGTTGTGGATTGTAAACACTGTAATTAGTTAGTAAGTTTCTAAATCTCCACTTGCTAGGCTGGTGGTCTGAATTGTTGGAACAGTTGACCCCTTGAGAGGCGAGGAAAAACAAAGGAAGGGAATTAGTGCAACTTTGCTTCGCCTTGCCAGCATATGCCACTGAGCCACTGCTTTACCTGGCAAATGTCCCCCCCCCCCGGAAGCGGATGCTGCAGTCCTGCTACAAACATGTTCTGAGCCAGGCAGCCATGCTAGTTTGTAGCAGCAAAATTGGAAAATCATATTGTGGCAGCTTAAAAGCGCCACTGTATTATGGCAGAAAGATTTTGTGGATTAGAGGCCACTTCGTCAGATGCAGTCCACTGCATCTAATGAAACGGGCTCTCCTTCACAAAGGTTCATGCCATAATAACATTGGTTAGTCTTTAAGGTGCCACAGGATTCTTCACTGATTTTGCTACATCCAAGGATGCCAGCTGCAGTTTTATTCATTCACAGGAAGACAGTTGCTCAAAGCTGGTGTGTGTGTGTGTGTGTGTGTGTGTGTGTGCGCGCACACTCACAAAGGCATGCATTTATTCATACACACACATTACACACACAACACATGTATGTGCATTTATTCATTCACAAGAGAAGGCAGTTCATCAGACCACACACACATACACATATACAGACACATATATTCCACATGGCTGCAAATAATAATAATAATAATAATAATAATAATAATAATAATAATAATAATAATCCACCTATCTGACTGGGTTGCCCCAGCCACTCTGTGTGGCTCTCAATGAAACATCAAAAATACAATAAAACATATCCTCTGCTCTCTAACCCAAAGGGGGGGGAAATTCCTGGAAGGCTGCACTCCCCCAACAAGAAATTCTGTGACTCGCCCTTTTTTCTTTGTCATGAAGGCAAAAATGGAAAGGGAAGGAAAAACACAAAAAAATCTTTCATTTTTCAAAGGTGGAAATATTTCAAAGATGTGACTTCTCCTAGAGTTAGGCAAGTAAACCTGCCTAAGATTGCACTGCATGCCATTCGGAGCCTTTGATAAGGATCTAAATAATATTTGCACCCAACCTTTTCAAAAAAAATGTCCAAGATGGGTAATGATTGGGGAAGGGTATCAAAAATGTACAGTATCACAAATTAGGCTGTAATCATAACCCTACTAGCCTGGGAGTGAGCCTGATTGAATTCGATAAACTTCCTTCTGAGTAGAGATGGTTAGAAACATGCTTTAAAAGCAGCATTGAAAGCCCAGAAGCAGTAAAATCAAACAAAAACCAAGAAGAAAAAGAGCCTCGAATGAAATAGCCAGAGACAACATCAGAGCAAAACATCACTAAAAAATAAAACAAAATCCAGCATTGGAATAAACAAGGGGGGGGGAACCCACAAGCAGAAGAACAAACAAACAAATGCACATATCTGTGTTCGATACCAAGCAAAGGGTGGAACTTTGATCATGCTTTCAAGAAGAATGGGATTAAAGAGAAAACAACAGCTTCACAGTAAAGCCGAAAGACTTCGATGTAGGGCCATTAAAAATGTGGAGCCTATTGAGTGTAAAACTGAAGGCGGTGCCCCCATGACTTTCCCCATACAAACATAAATAGAGTTTTATTTATGGGTTTAGAGATACCGTCCATTCATAAAGCACGGGGCTTTGCATCCTAAGAGGACAGGTCCCTGCCCTAAGGAGCTTACAGTCTAAAATCCAACACTGGGGAGAAACACAGAAGAAGGGAAAGAAAGTGGAAGCCAGCAGGTAAAGAGAGAAAGAATGTGTTTCAGTTACATGGATCCTGCCTAAGGTCCTGACTACAAACTATATTAATATTTTGATTGGCAATCATGCCATAGGTAACTATTAGATGAACCTGTCAATTCTGGTAACCTTAGCTTTGTCATTTTTCAAATCTTAAATCCAGTTCTCCACATTTCTGCAGCAATTCACTTTTAAAAAACAACATATTTGTCGGCATTTCAATCCTAATTAATACAGCTTTATATGCAGTTTTCAACCAAGTCGACTCAGAAGTAAATCCGATTGCAGCCCGAGCCGTTGACAAATCTGTTCTGCAAATTCGCTTCCCGTGCAAGTAAAGTTCAGTCGGTTGGCGAGCTCAGGGAAATGTCAGCAACAGGAAAAGGCATGTTCTGATGTGCGAACATCAACAGCCCTGAGCGTGCCTCGTCCAATTTCCACCATAACATCTTACAATAAACCAATTACTGTTTGGAAATAGCTGCAGTTGTCCCAGGCTTAGGAGAGAGAAAGTTAGCTGGGTTGTTTGTAGCCCACAGGCAAATGTTGCAAATGGCCTTCAGTTCTCAAACGTGCAAAAGTGCATAAGGGCTCCTGTACCTGTGGAAGGTGTGTAGCAAAGGGGAGTTCAGCAGGTGCACCTTGCCAGACAAACCGCACCTGCTGGTCTTCTACACAACTATTACAGGTGCATAAGTCCTGCCAGGCTTGTACCTGCCCCCCCAGATTCAACCACATCCTTTTATTCTCAGCTATTCTACACCCCTAGGGACTGTGCTAGGTGGAGGGTGTGTTTGAAAGCACAATAGCCAGCTCTGCCCCCAACTTCTTCAGAATAATTTGCAGACTAATCTGAATGAAAGGCCATATGTGCAGAACACTACAAGGTTAGAAGAGGTGGGGGCATTTCTGTGGTGGTATTCAGCTAAGCTTTATGCAGAGCAGACCCATTGGAATTTATGAACATGACAAATTAGGTCCATTACTTTCGGTGAGTCTACTCTGAGTAAAATTTTAGTTGACTACCACCTTCTTTTTTTAATTGCTTCACCAGCTCTAAACTGGTTTGGGGGGGGGGCTTTCAGTAGGCTGCTGCTGGCAGAAAGACCATCAAGGACTATCCTAAGTCTCCTCAGCCACCTACATTGTAGAATCATAGAACTGTAGAGTTGGAAGGGACCCTGAGGATCATCTAGTCCAGCCCCTTGCAATGCAGGAATAGGTAGCTGCCCCATATGGGGATCAAACCCCCAACCTTGTCATTATCAGCACGGTGCTCTAACCGACTGAGCTATCCACACTGATGGCCTTCTGTGCCAAGTACACTCTCACAGGTACTTATGCTTTCCACCAATGAAAGGTGGGACTGCCCTGACTTCCTGTTGTATTGCCTTGACACTTTGAAACACCCTCCCTAAGGAGACAGATGTGAAGGCCTTGCATTTGCCCAGATTTCAGATGGTTTTGGGGATTGTGCTCTTTCTTATTTTTACAAAATTCATTAGGTTGTGTGTTTTTAGCGGGTTTAAATTGTGCCGGTATGTTGTGCGAATTCATTTTATTCATACTTCTTTCTCACACCTCCCTGAAACCCTTTGATGAAAGGCAGTGCCTGTTAAGGGATATTTTAAGGCAATGGCAAAGCTACCCAAACAGCAAAAAGCTGAAGGAGCGTCTCCAACCCCATCGTTCAGCCTGGACACTGAGGTCTTCTGGCAGTTCCCTCACTTCTCAGTAGTGGCACCCACCCTGTGGTACACCGTCCCATCAGATGTCAAGGAAATGAGTAACTATGTAACCTTTAGAAGACATCTGAAGGCAGCTCTGTATAGGAAAACTTTTTAATGTGTAACATTTTATTATGTTTTTATATACGTTGGAAGCCACTCAGAGTGCCTGGGGTAACCCAGTCAGATAGGTGGGGAATAATAATAATAATAATAATAATAATAATAATAATAATAATAGCCTTATAGATGAGGCCATCATAGAGCATCAGTGATAGAGCATGTGCTTTGCATGCAGAATCTCCCAGATTCAACCCCCAGCATCTCCAGGTGGGGATCAGAGGGCCACCTGTCTGAAACCCTGAGGAGCTACTGCCAGCTCAGCATAGGCAATACTGCAGATCCCACTTGTCATACTATATTAGGGAACCTGTGGCCACGGTGAGAACAGGATGCTGGACCATTGCCCCGATTCAGCAAAGCTATTCTTATTTTCTTAAGTAATCAGGCTATCAAAAGATGCTATTGGGTATGATGCGCGGGTCAGTGCCTAAGATCTCTTGTTGGTGGTGATGTGTGTGTTGGGGGGGGTGCAGGATGAGACAATGTCAATCATGTATAGATGCATTTAATAATTATAAAAGGCAGCAAAAGGTTGGTTTCGGAAACAAGTGGATCAATCTCTCAACAAGAGCGAAGCCAAAATGGTGCCACTGAGAAACAAAAGGGAGATACCTGGTTGTTGGGGGTAAACCCCATGGTATGCAGAAGTGCAAAACATTAATAAAAAAAGAGAGCTGGTTTTGAAAAGCCAAAACACCCAAATGAGAACTGAGCATTCTCCTTGACTTCCAGAAGCTATGGTCTTTTAAGTAACACATCCAAGGCGGGGAACTTATGGAGGGTGTGGAAATTGAACCAGCTTGCTTGACCCCTGACTTCTATGATATCCTGGCGGTGGACCTAGCTGCCTAAAACCTTGAACAAGAGCATTTCTCTGTGACGGTGAGGTTACACTGCAACGTTTTGTTGCAGATCTCACTTCTTTCAGCCTCAGTTTGAAATGTACAGTACCGGGATTGTCAGTTGACCAAAAGAAAAACAGCCTGGCTGGTTTTGCTGTCGTTGCTAAGGCCACTTTATTTTGCTTTAAAACCAAGGGTGGGGATATCAGTCATTTGCCATTCACACAGGGCACCTCGGTAAGTCAGAGATCAGAGACCAGCTGGAGAGGATTCTGAGATCCTGTGCCCTTCTTCATCCAGGTTAAGGGAGCACACTGAGCATGCCTTGCCTGTCTGTTCCCAATAAAAAGGAGCCTGAATTGCCTGTGGAGCTTTGTTAGGGGTTTATAGCAATAGCAATTAACCATCATGTGCAGAAACAGAAATAATGTGATCTTTATAATATCTCTCTGAGGTAGATTATGCTGAGAGATGGTGACTTGCCCAAGGCCATCCAGGAAGCTTTGTGGCTGAGCTGGGACTCTGGACTGAAGCCACACCCAATTCTCCTGCTGCCACATTATATTCCTACTGCATTTGTGGAGGGGGATAAGATTAGAGTCCATTTAGCCGACGACTGGCATAGGAAAGCACAGCCTAGGCAGAAGGAAACAGAACAGATCCTGCTTCCATCATCCACTTTAGTAGAAGCCCATTTGTCCTTTGTTGAATCGCCTGTGTATATGAAGCCAACCAGCTGGCAAATCAGAATATAATGAGTGTAGTAGGTAGGCACCCAACTCCCCTTTCACTCTACATCCCTATCTGGGCTTGGTTTGATTTTCAAATGTTTTTGCTTTGCTTCGTTTTTGCCAGAACTTAGCATTATTGCCATGCAGTTTAATTCTCATGAACACCACCAAGCAGGTCAATTAGGCCTCGGACACTGATCATTAATCACCTGGGCCTCGCAGGAATCGCCTACTCACCTGTATGGCCAAGCTGGCCTGGGGTCAAGTTACTGTCTTCATCAGGCACATTTGTTATTGTCAGGGCTTCCTCTGGAATGTGGATTTCCCCCTTTCCTTTTTTTTCTTTTTGTGTGTATGCCATAGAATCATAGAATTGTAGAGTTGGAAGGGACCCCTAGGGTCATCTAGTTGAACCCCCTGCAATGCAGGAATCTCAACACAAGCATCCATGGCAGATGGTTAGCCACCCTCTGCTTAAAAACCTCCAAGGAAGGAGAGCCCACAACCTTCTGAATTGTGGTAGGTTCCCCAGCCTTGATGCATGGGACCATCCTGTAAACCTTAGATATGTACCAATCTGTATCAAGTACCCATTAGTTCTGTATCAAAAGTTCCCTGTCACTCCAATAATGTGATGCCTCTTCCCTAAATCCTTACACTTTTAAAAGAACAGCTTATATCAAATAAAGCAAGGTCGCTCTAAGGAATTTGGACTGTACTCTTTCGGCTGTCGTCAGATTAGGTGGCGGGATGTTAAGGTTGGCCCCAAAAAGCAGCTGAGCCATCACCTTAGCTTCATACAGTTTTAAAGCCGCAGGAATATACTGTCCCCCCTTTGTTCTAAGAAAGCTTAGAATAGCTGTAGAGGATTTGTGGGCTGCTGTTACTGACTGTATTAAGTGGGCTTTCTTTAGCCCTTTATCATGAAAGACGACGCCTAGATATTTTAGGGAGTGAACCTGTTCGATTTTCTGGCCGCTTATGCTCCATGTATGGTTCTTAGGGCGTTTGGCGAAAGACAACCAATCAAATCATAAGAGCAAACAGTGAAATTAAATATCAGCAAATAATAATTAAATGGTTTACATTTATCAGTTACAATAAAGAACAATCAAACCATAATCAATGAAAAGAAATGGCAAGTCAGAATGCATAACGTTCCATAAACCCTGCAAAACCACGTAAAAGGATCAAATGGAGAAACAAGGACTTATAAAATCATTTGTACAGCAAAGGTTGCTGTTTCAGTTGCCCCTCTGCTTGTTTGGACCACTGGCATGAAAGCTGCCCCTTCTGACCAGGCAGCCAGAGTAGGAACGCATTTCTCCTCCGCTTTGGCCTTCTGGTCGGATCACATTGCCATCGTTCATCTCAGGGTTTGTCCTCCAGAGTAGAGCAGGCCCAATTTTCTACTCAGGGATATTATCCCAGCTCTGGAGCTGTGTCAATTTAGCTTTCTGTGTCTGGACTGCCACCAGAACTGCTGCTGCTGCAATTACCACCCCCTTCCTCCCCCCCCCAAAAAACCCCCCTCTAACAATTGCAGCAAAATTCTTTCGTCCCTGGCATGGCTCTGCCTGCTCCGAAATGGACAGTGAGCCCCTGGGGTCCTTCAGGGATATCACTGGCTTCCAATATTGATATAAATGCTGCTCTCCAGCTGGTATCCCCTTGGTTGGATTCTTTCCCAGTTAAATAGTAAATTGCAGCCGCAATGGTGTAGCCGGCATTACAGAACATGCCAAGCACAGGCAATAAAGAACCTCAAGAGCTAGTGGGTTTCTCGCTCTCTCTCTCTCCCCTCTCTCCTTCTTCTCCCTTACAGATTGTCCTGTTCTGTAATAGCAAATTGGGTCGGGGGCCAAGAGAGCTTTAAAGCCATCTTTTCATCTCTTTCATTCGGGCCCAGCAGCACAACTGCTGTGTGGCACAGAGCTCAGATCAGCTCCAGCTGTATCTCTCTGGCAGGCTACTACGCTGATCAATAACCAGAGGAACATCACCCTTTCCTACCTCCATATACAGTCCTCCTATCCCAAGCCTTATTCAGGGGAAGGAGAAAATCAGCCCAGGGGTGGTGCAAAATTGCTTGGCACCGTGGAATACAGTCCTATCTGAATCAGCCCAGGTAGACCCCACAAATAAATAAATCAGATTTTGACGATTTGCTGGCATTGCGCCACAAAGGGTGCTGTCACAGTGGCCGGAGTGGGCTACTTCAGAGTAACGACTCTACACAGCTCTGCATTTTATCTTTTATTGGTGCTGCGTATTTACAGTGCTGAAGGCAATGCTATTTACAAGGACACATCTTCTCAGCTTGAATCAGAACCTCCGAATGGCGTTTGGCGCGTTTTTCTCCAGCATAACAACTTTGGTAGACCCATCCTCTTCCCTCTCCGCTTTCTGCGCAATTCCGGAGTTGGGGGGATGGGTCTCCCCCCCTTGCTTGCCCCTTCCTGTCCCACCTGGGACCCTGGCTCCGCTACCTTGTCTGAGCCTCGGATACGACTTCCTGCTTCCCCACTGGAATCGGAACTCTCCCTGCTTTCCCCTGTGCTCGGGGATGGGCTTGAACTCAGGAGGGGAGGGACTTCGTGATATCCCCTGCCCCTCACAGGTGCCATTTTAGGAAATGGTACGGGCTCAAGGTTCAGAAACCCGAGGACAAATTCATATTTTATCACATCATATTTTATCACATTAGGATGGGCACAAGTGTGCAGAAAGCACAACGTCCCCTTCAGTTATTATCAGATTGATCAATTGATATAAAAAACATCCCTGCCTCATCCCGCTCCCTCGGCTCAACTTCCAAGGCAATATACAATGTCATTAAAATCAGCACGCACGAAAACCCAAACAAAAATGCAATCCCTCAGAACAAATAAGTCAACAATAGTACAGTGGTACCTCGGGTTAAGAACTTAATTCGTTCCAGAGGTCCGTTCTTAACCTGAAACTGTTCTTAACCCGAGGTACCACTTTAGCTAATGGGGCCTCCCGCTGCCGCCATGCCACCACCGCACGATTTCTGTTCTCATCCTGAAGCAAAGTTCTTAACCTGAGGTACTATTTCTGGGTTAGCGGAGTCTGTAACCTGAAGCGTCTGTAACCTGAGGTAACACTGTAAAACAGCAGCAGTGGACACTGAAAAGAAAGTAAAAGAAGCAGATGGCAATATAATGAAATGCATTGCTTCTGCAGTCTCAGTGTCCTTGTCCCCTCATTGCAAATGGGGCCCAAGGCCGAAGGAACAATGGGTAGCTAGTGAAACACTGCCCTGGGTGCCAGTCACAAAATGGCTGCTGGTGTATGTGGGGGTTCATCTTATACCTTGGGATGATGAAGAGATAGATCAGTCTGTTTCCAGTCAGACTCAGCTTTACATGTGCTTCTCTAGAAGTTCCATTTAGGCATTAAGCTGTGGCTCTTTTTTAAAAAAAGTATGTAAGAGAATTCATATATAAAAGCATAGTTGCAACTGGATTTTTATCTATCATCTATCTCTCTATCTATCTATCCATCCACCCACTACTTTTTATCTGGGGAGACGCAGGGAGATGCAAGTTTGGCCTCATTGAGGAGCAGTATTTCAAAATGAGTAGGAAAATGAGAGTATCCCTAAACATTTTTAATATAAAAAAGCACTGCATCTATCTATCTATCTATCTATCTATCTATCTATCTATCTATCTATCATAGAATCATAGAGTTGGAAGAGACCACAAGGGCCATCCAGTCCAACCCCCTGCCAAGCAGGAAACACCACCAAAGCATTATCTATCTATCCATGCACACATTTCTAAATGTATTTTATCCTAAAATATGCATTTGGGTATTGGGGGCGGGGGTTGAGCCAATAACTGTATCACATAATTTGGAGATGGGGGATGGCAAAATCTAAAGGAGCAGTGCTATTTTTCTTGGAACTCGCCTTCCTGTATCAGTATCAGGATAAAAACTAGTAACTAGAGGCATAAAAAGGGATTAAAAACTAGTAACTAAAAGGTGATTATATCAGACATACATACTTTAAAAGATAGAAACAAGGACAAAACGGTTAAAAGCAACTACAAGGGAGGGAGTGTGAAGGAGCACAGGTCTTACATTTTGGGCCTACGGTAGTTTGTGGCGCAAAACATCCTTTGATGGATATCCATCATGACAGCACAAAATCTAGCAACTGAGCATGTAACATCTGGGTTTCCATCTTGAAGTAGCAGGGAGGTATGAAGTTGTTCTGTGTGACCTGGGAATTTTTGTAGTATAGGTAAGCTGAACCTAGCTCGTATATCTGTGTAGTCTTGGCAGTGAAAAAAGGACATGTTCTGTTGTTTCCAGTTGCCCAAAGCCACATGGGCATTTTCTCTCCTCGTACGGTGCCTCGTACGCCTTCCTTGTTGTCTTAGAATGGCAATGGCGCCCACCTGGGAGGTGCCAGAACTAAGTTCTAGCAAGTTCCAGCTGGGAAAAAAAGCCCTGCAAAGGATAATAAAGGTTCTCTTCTCTCTCTACCTGGAATGCCTCTGTAAAGACTGAACCTTCCAGTGCAGACGCAAGGCTGTTGCAAAAACGGCGACAGGGAGATCGAGGTCCTGGAGAGTTCTCCAATGCCCCACTGGACCCTTAGACCTCCCACCCCCACTTACCCGTGGGGTTTTTTGGGGGGGCGCCTAGCCTGGTGCACACCCCCAGGAGCCCTAACAGCCAGAACCGTGTCGTGTCTTAAGCGGATGACACAGAGCGCACCGCCATTGCCTCCACAGCAAACTGGAAGCCTGAATTTAGTCTTCTTCTTTGGAACCCCTGTCCCTATTACACCTATAAGGGAATCTGGGAGTTTCTACATGCAAAACCTGTTATCAACACTGATCACTAATATGGCCCTTCCATTGGAACTCAGTGAGATATTTCCAGATGCTGTTTTTCCCAGGTGAACATGCATAGGATTTTACTGTTAAA
The DNA here is from genome assembly GCF_965207765.1 of Zootoca vivipara. Classification (NCBI taxonomy): domain Eukaryota; kingdom Metazoa; phylum Chordata; class Lepidosauria; order Squamata; family Lacertidae; genus Zootoca; species Zootoca vivipara. The sequence goes on along the minus strand of NC_142590.1, from coordinate 22,306,998 downwards.
GTTTATTGACTTTATTTCTCACTTCACACATCCCAAAGCAATTTACAAGAAAAGTAATACACAAAATGGCATAATAAAACATCCCCACCAAATTCAAGGCAAATACACCCCAAATCACCTAAAGCACAGAACATCCACCCCACACCCAATACTTGGTGATCAGAAGGTCGGCGGTTCTGATCCACGTGACGGGGTGAGCTCCCGTTGCTGTGTCCCAGTTCCTGCCAACCTAGCAGTTTGAAAGCACACCAGTGCAAGTAGATAAATAGGTACCGTTCCGGCGGGGAGGCAAACGGTGTTTCTGTGCATTCTACCACTTGTCACAGTCCTCCGTGCACCAGAAGCAGTTTATTCATGCTGGCCACATGATTCTGAAAGCTATCTGCAGACAAACACCGGCTCCCTCCGCCTGAAAAATGAGATGAGCTCCCCAACCCCATAGTCACCTTTGACTGGACTTAACCGTCCAAGGGTCCTTTACTTTTACCTTTTACCTAGAACAAACACCAGAAACAGCCGCTAAAGGTTGGATCATTGATACTGTTCAAATGCCCCTGAAAATAAAAATGTTTTTTCCTGGTGCCAAAAAGATGCCGAGTCCCTTTCTAAACATGATTAACTTGGCAGTAAGCCCTACTGAATTCACTAGGACCTGTGTCTTAGTAAGCATGCTGAGGAGTGCCTCCTTAATTATGTTTGGCTATATCTGAAATATCTCTGTTGATTTTGGTACAAGCCCCAAGATGTATATCAATAGCTTATTTACGGATTTAACCAATTGTGCCTACAGTGGTATAATGAGTGATGGGGCTGGGTGCACACATGGCGATAAGGAGGATTTTGGTAGAGTTGTGCAGATTGTGGCTTCCGTCCAAGCTGTTACTGAAATAGTAATGATTTAGGAGAGTGGAAATAATGATACAAATGCAGCTCTTAAATCGTACCAAATTGCATCTCCTCTAGTGCCTTAAATTAAAATTACTGCTGGGGGAAAAGAGAGAGAGAGAAATGATTAGTATAGCTTTCTGTTGTTATATAGCTGAGTTGTATAGAGCTCCTTCTTCTGCAACAACAGCAGGCCTATCTCCAACAGAGCAACACTTGTGCTGGGAAAGACGCCTTTGTTTTGACACAGGTTCCCAAAGTGGCAGGGTGAGCTATCCTGGAAAATGGGAGCAAATTCTGCCTGGATTTCTATCATCTGGTGGTGCAAAAAGAACTTCTCAAATGCTGCCCAATATTTATTTTGGAGCTACTCTCTTCTAAAACAAGCGGAAAAGATCAGAACTGAATTCAGGGAGGTTGTGACCCTCTTCAGGGCTGGGGAACATTTTTCAACCCCGAGGGCCTCATTCCTTTGTGGGCAACCCTTCTGGGGACCACATGGAAATGATGGGTGGGGCAAGAAGCAATACTGGACAGAGCGACATTGGTAACCTTTGTACAGTAGGCTCACATGCGACAGGTGCCTAAGTTTCCACGTGTACATCTCTCTCCATCCTCCATCCAGGCAAGTGAAAGAGGCATCATCAGAGCTCAAAAAAACACTCCAGCTAGGTCAAAATACTCAAGGACGATATGGAGAAGGGCCCTTGAGGGGTTTGGGGAAGAGTCCTGAGCAGGGACGGATCTACTAAGAAACTAATAAAGTTGAAGCTTCAGGGCCCTTATCCCAGAGGGGCCCCAGAAGTGACTATAGTCCACATGGCTTAATTTGGGGGGGGGGGTCTAGTAGACCCAATTTGAGTTGCGCAACTCAAATTGATTATTATTATTTTGTTGTTGTGTATATTTCAACAATCCCAAAGTTAGCATCAGTAGCACAGATGTTGTAAACGTGTGGTGATCTGTTGTGGAACCAGGGCTTTTTCTTAGCTGGAACTTGCCAGAACTCTCCTCTGGCACCTCTCAGGTGGGGGGCATTGCTATTCTAAGCGATTGAGGGAGGTGTTCATGTTTAGTTCCGGCGCCACTTTTTCTAGAAAGATAGCACTGCGTCAGATATCACGGAAGAAGATAACAGTGATTACCCAGAGCTCGTTGCTGGTTGCAAAGGGGCCCCATAACAGTTCAAGCTTGAGGGCCCCCCAAATGTAGGCCTGCTAGTGGTCCTGAGGGCCCCATTCAGCCCACAGACCAGAAGTTCCCCACCTCTGGACTCCGGTTAAAACAAACAAACCACGTGTGCCGTGACGATGCTGTTATGGTGCAGGTTTTTCTTCCCCTGTAAGCGGTACCTAGTGAAGTGCAGCTGAAACAGGAAACCTTTGCCGCAGGGTGATATGATCTCACATGTTTCCATGGTGATGAGCCCAAATTTCCGGCCCAAGGCATGGAGACCCTTCAGGACCCCTAAAAAAGGAAATATGGATTCCATGTCCAATTAAGTGTGCTGTGCATAGGAAAGCAGCCCTGTTGTTTTATGAAACATTATCGTTTGTGTCAAGCTATAAGAGCCGCTTCTCGCATCACCGTTTTTAGGGTGGACCCCTGAGAGGTTTTAGCTTCTCTTGGAGAGGAAAGATGTAGTGACGCTAGGGGTAGAGCTTTATCCGTAGTGTTATGAGCTATATTCTTGAAGGAAGCCCATCAGGCCACCTCATTGCTTAGCACCAGGCAAGTCATTAAAATCTGTTTAGTTGTCCCAGGCAATTTAATTGGAGCTTTTTCACAGGGTAGTGCTGCTGCTTTATCTCATTTGCTGCTGCTGTCTGTTGACTTTAGTTTTCTCTCAGTGACTCCATGATATGCCCACAGCTCACCTTATTCACTCCATTATTTGGGAAGCACTGGGATGGCTGACAATGGTACTCCAACATTTCTCCAATGAAAAAAGGGACATCCCATTCTATAATGATAATTTTACTATTTATACCCCACACATCTTACGGGGTTGCCCAGCTACTCTGTACGGCTTCCAACATACATAAAACCATAATGAAACATTAAACGTAAAAATACCTTCCCTATACAGGATTGCTTTCAGATGGTTCTGGAGTCAGATAACTCCATACCCTCCAACATTTCTCCAATGAGAAAAGGGACATCCTAAGAGAAAGTGGGAAATTCTGGGATCAAATCAGAAACCGGGACATTTTTTTCCTCTATATTCTGGGACGTCCCTGGAATATAGGGACATTTGAAGGGTCTGGCCTGAATACAAATCCGATGGGGTTTTGAATGCCGCCACAGTGCAATGAAGGCTGCAAAGGATTAAGAGGGCAACAGTTTTTTACATCCAGGGCTTTTGCCATCTTTTACCGTTCCAGAGGTTGTGAGCTTTGAATAGCTCAATGACAGGCAGAAATCAAATAGACACCCTTTTGGAAGCTGCAACAGTGAACTTCTACCTGACTTTCAGAGCCTCTGTCTGGGGAAAAAGAGATGCTACTCTCTATCAGTATTTAATACCTAACAAAATACAGAAGGCATTTTGTCTTCATGTTAGGCCTTTATAATCCCATTCGCCATAGTATATTATTGGTGCAAGGGCTTTGGTTAAATAACTTGCAGTCCTCACCTAGGTCTATTATTCTCAGCCACTGTTGATTTTAGTGCAGAAGTTTATTGCTGGATTCAACCTACTACGACCATGAATAGTAAAAGTTCCTGTTGAAAAATAGTATCGAGGTGACTCCAGAGCTAGAGAGCGCAGACTCAGATGTGGAGTGGGAAACTTGTAATGAAATTAGGATTTCATCAGAAAGGGCCACCTGGCAGAACAGAGGGCAAGTCAGGCTGGTTACAATTTTCCCATCAAATGGTGGGAATGTTTATGAAAAAGTGGCTATAAAATATGAGCTGTAGCTCAGAATATGGACAAATGCCTGCCCCCAATTTCTCCACATTTTTCTCTCTTAGCTACCCACCACCTCACTTTCATTTCATTTAATACCTCATCTACCAGGAAGGCACGAATCTGGCCATTATTTTGCTTCCTCTTTTTTCCAATCTTCAGTTCAATTCACCACATTTCTGCACTGGTTTGCAATTAAAAGAAACAGAAAAGTCCTTGTGGAAGTTCATCAGCATTTAGTGTGCATTTCTCCTAATAAATGCAATTTTGCCGCCGCCCCCCGGTTTATATATACACTACTATATATATATATATATATATATATATATATATATATATATATATATATATATAGGTTTCTATATATAATATGCATTGTTGTACACTTTTTTGTTGGACAATTGCATCTCAACATGTGGGAAAGTACAAGTTTTGAATGGCAACTGCATGCTAGTTCCTGCATTGTTCCAAAAAGTGCAGATTAGGAAGGTTTGCATTAAACTGCAAACTGAACAGAATTTTCTCCCCCATCCCTGTTATCTAGAATGTGTTGTTGTTTTTTGCAAGCCAATTGGTGTGATGAGTACTGATCTCACAAAGGCACTGATATCCAAGACAGTGTTTGAGGACTTTCCGCAAAGGTTACCGATTCCCCAAATATGCTGAATTTCCTTGCATTCTCTTTCCCTTTTCAGATACAACCTTTCCCTATCTGTGTTGCCAAATTGGGTGCTGGGAGAAGGCAAATGGACAGACAGATGTGTTGCGAAACATGCCTATTTAACAAATTCTCTCTCTCCCTCTCCCTCCCTCTCTCTTAATGCAACTTAGTTTAATCAGTTGCCTTGCTTCCCTGTATCTTGAAATCTATGAATGACAATGGAAGTGCATGCAACTCAAGGCTTCCCAATTTATTTTCATTGATTAAGAAAGCCACAAGCAATGCTGTTTTCCTCCATTTCAGAGGGGCAAATGACACATTACACACAACCCTGACACCATTCTTCTCTGGCCTTTGTACAACTTTGAGAAGTGGTGGCTCAAAGTGGAAAAGTAGTATGGGGAGGGAAAGGGAGTTCTTAATCCTCTCCCTGCCCACAATTTCTCTGTCCCAAATGATTCAACGTACATTTTGACCCATGAAGGGAGAAGCATGACGTAGAGAAAGTATGGGTGTGGAATGGGTTAAGTACCTCCCTTGCCATTTCTCAACTCAAAATCCCCCTCCCTAGGTTGATTTTCCTGAAAAGGAAAAAAAAAGGAGTTTCTCTTGCACACATTTATGCTTAGCATTTATGCTTAGCATTTATGCTTAGCCCCAAAGCAGGCTCCTTGTCCAGCTCTGAGATTAATCATCTCCATGTCATCAAACGTAATGCATGAAGTGGCCCTCAAAATCATGTTGCGAAAATATAATTCAAGCTTCCAATATTCCAGCTAGTAACTGATGTGAAAGTAGTGAAGTGTTCTCTCCCCCCCCCCCAAGAGCAGAAAAGATTTATCATTAGTATGACATGTTAACATTTGAAGATGAAGTGCTTCTGTTTCATAAGAGGTGGGAATTGGAATTTGGGGGGGGGGTTCGGGGGAACAGAATCCCATCATTTTTTTAATTGTAGCAGGTCAGCAGCCTGATGGGGCTAATCATTTCATTAAAGGCAAAAGCACAAACCTCAGTAGATGGGCGTTTGTGCGACGGAAACAAAAGAAACCTACAACATGCTAAAATGGTTTCTTGGCATGCATCGCTTTCCCTGGGATTTGAGCAGTGACTTCCTAATTCAGAGTGCCTTTCTGATAACTTTTGAAATTCATGACAATGAGAAAAAAAGGGAAAAAAAAGAATCACTTGGAACATATGAGAAACTGAGTGAAACTGAAACTGACAGAATTGTTCATCCCCAGGTATGGCTTTCCCTTTCACAATGCTAGGAGAAGCCAAACCTGGTCCCTTCAGCTTGCTTTTTGAAGAAGACTGTAGCTGCTTGGCATGCAAAAGGTTGCGAATGTCCCCTGCCTGAAACTCTGGAGAGATGTCACCAGTTAGACAACAATGAGTTAGTTTGGCCAAGAGTTTGACTTTCTATGCTCAAATGCTTCCTGCGTTCCTCTGTTCCAAAACTTGGGAGAGTCACAAGTGGCTCAGCTGGGCTCTGGGGTACATCTTATGATATATTTTGTCCATTGCTGCTGTGTTCTAAGCACATCACAGGACCGTAAACCCTGAGAAGAAAGGGAGGTATCGATATCTCTTGTGATGAAAGGCAGGACATAGAAATGAGAAATGAAAATTACAAGGGCTGTACCTCAAGGGTAGAGCCAAAGCTTTGCATGCAAATGGTCTCATGTTTGATCCCAGGTAAGTCTATCACCAGGAAAAATGGGGGGAGACTCCTGCCAGCTCCCTACATTCCAATGTAAAAATAAAAGTGACAGTATGATTGGTAGAACCTCACATCAGGAGCATCTTGCAACTGAAGGTCAGTTTAGAATCTGTAGAGAAGGGAAGCCGGTTAGAAGAGAGGAACCTGCTGCAAAGGGATGGAGGCTGTGACATATTGATGAGCTCTCAGCCAAATTGGGATTTTGGCAGGCAGTTGCCTCGATGATAGTAACCTGTGCACAGCCAGGCTTGTGAGCCATCCAGTGGATTCTGAGGACAAATTGTTCGCCATATATCATGGCCTGCTTGACAACCTCTCTCGTTTTTAGTGCTCTACACAACTAGTTTGGGGAAAATGTTGGACTCCAGCTTCTTTCAGCTCCAGCCACCATGACCAGACTTCTGGAATGATGGGAATTGTGGTCTAGCCACAGCATATCTGTCCCTGCTTTTCTGAGCTGGATTTGGCTCCTCTGGTTACCCTTATGTTGCTGTGATTGTCTGAAATAGGACAGTGACTATCAGCTGTTGGCATTCATGTGAATACTGATCCCATTTTTATATAGATCAGAAAATCGATTTGTGTTTGACCTCTTTTTAGATATATACCAGTGAATATTCATGATGTAAAGAGTTTTCAGACATTGCCCAAATGTGTCTGGATTTGCCAATATGCACAAGTGAGCCTCAAAAGCCATGTCTTTTGGATATTCACTGTAACACACACACACACACACACACACACACACACACACACACACACACACACAAAATGTAAGTACAGAAAAACTAGTAAAAATTCATGAACTTGTCAACCCAGTGCTGTAAAGAGGCATTCTGCTCTACCACAATACTTCTTGAGAAGGCAGCGATAACACAACAGCAAGCCTAAGTTGCCATGCTAGGAAGTGAGTCTGGCTGAATTCACTGGATATTCTTGCTAAATGAGCTTATTTAGGATCAGGCTAAAATCAAGAAGCCATTCTCATGCAATTTTGGACCTTTTGACGCTAGCACATTTTTAGCCATTGCACAATACTTCTCTAATTGATTTCCTTGTGACAGTGGCACCATATTCCATCTGCATGTAATGGGTTGTGTTGTACTGCATCTAAAATATTCAAGCTTGCAGACAGTATAGCCTCACCACTGTCTGCTTATTTTAAAATCCGGCTAGACGTGCACTTTCTGCATAATAGCAGTGGACAGCTTCCCAAAAAGTACTTTTTGAAAAAATCCCCTTCACTTCGATTAAGTAAAATTAAAACAAAATGGTCACAGAATGTTGTGGGCCTCACACAAAGAAGATGGGGCACTGTGGTGAATACATTTCTGAATTATGATTGGCATTTTTAATAAACAAATCTGACCAGATGGTGCTTCCATGCTGGACTTGGTCTGTTTTATTTCCATGAGTCAAGCACAGGGGTCCCAAACTAAGGCCCGGGGGCCGGATGCGGCCCAATCACCTTCTAAATCCGGCCCGCAGATAGTCCGGGAATCAGCATGTTTTTACATGAGTAGAATGTGTTCTTTTATTTAAAATGCATCTCTGGGTTGTTTGTGGGACCTGCCTGGTGTTTTTACATGAGTAGAATGTGTGCTTTTATTTAAAATGCATCTCTGGGTTATTTGTGGGGCATAGTAATTCATTCATATATATTTTTCAAAA